>NC_042493.1:47772087-47798021 GCF_005508785.2 Acyrthosiphon pisum
TGTATACAACTTTCATGAAAAAGGAGAATGGCTCTCGTAGCCCCGTCGCAGTAACTTTTTAATTCATAAGCTATAATACCTAACCACCTCACAGTTTGGGTTCAATCCTGCTACCAGCGCGCGCTGTGCCGCGCCGCCACGGCTAGAGGCTCAATATCGGCACTCGCGAGGCAGTTGCCTATGTTAATGCATGGGAGGTGTCATACGGGTGTGCGGCGTAAACACATACAATATTGTGAATGGCGCATGCGCAAAACGCCAGCCAAGGCAGTCAAATATACTGCCTCGGGCCGCCGGGTACATTGTTATAGCCGCTCTACTAGCTAGGTGGGGGACCGCTCGCACAGTTCTTAGCAAGTAAATAAAATTGGATTGAACCACCTCACCACGTACTCGGCATTCTTAGAATACTGAAATTAATTCTGGAAATCAGATGTCTTGATAAAATAATTAATAATAATAAACATTGCGACGACGCGCGACGCTGGCACTGTCGCCCGTCTCCTGCATACTGCTCAGAAATCTTATAGATTTCATCCAATTTTTATAGTTTATTTTATGGAACATTATCCCCCCCCCACCGTGGGAGTACGCCAATGTAAAGGGCGCTAGTGTTGTAAATGGCAAGTCCGCCTCTGAGTCTAATATAAAACTATTGCAACTATTTATGACTAATACCAATTTGAAACAAAATAAAAATGACGTTTAGTTTAATTATAATAACTTGTAATTTGTATCATAAATATATTTTAAACTCCCCCCCTCCCCAGAAAAAAATCGTATCTACGCCGCTGTCAAAAGTCAATTCAAAAGTTACTATTATACATAAATACATAATATTTTGTTTATTTATTCATCGTAATTAAATGCAACTCACTTAACATGCTAGTAACACCATATAATATATTTTTCACCAATATCTTAACTAGTCCTAGGTTGTAGGATACATTTTATTTTATTTACATTTTTTACTATCTACATTTTATTAAAGTGGAATTTATTTTTTGGAGTGTTTGAAATATATAAATTGTCGCTAATTATTTTAGTGTAAGTGTCCGTCTGATAATTTTCAATCAACATTTTTTTTAAATATATGTACTCATATAGTTGGGCGTACCTAATTTATAAAACTATTGATTTAAGTACAAATAAAAAATTCACAATTATTAGTAGTTTGATATAAGCTTTATGTATGCCCATATTTTTGGAGGAAATTTTATTCGAAACTTATATGTAAGTACTTACTTAAAAATTCAAAATGTCCAGATATTGTAAATTTTCTTGTACGTAGGTACATAAGTTTCTAATACATAATCAGTTTATTGTAAATATGTTGTCTGGAATATTTAAAATTAAATCAAATACAAAACAATCGAATACATCTTCTAGATTTTGAAAGAGTGTTTTAACCAATTTTTCTTTTTATATAAGCTACAATTAAACCAAGTTCTTGAATTTTTTTATACCATAATGACTGAATTAAATGAAATCTACTGCATTTGTTGGCATACTTAGGCCATACTAATTTAACAGCATATATGCTATAGCATGATATTATGAATCGCTATTTCAAAATCAATTACAATACTTTTTTGATTTTATTAGATAGTTTGCCTGAAACGATAATACACGTTTAACTTGGGGCACCATTGTGGATTTGGAAATTTTCACTATAAATTCTTTTGTTATCACGATACAATAATATTTGATAAGGATAATTAATCAACACGATACTTGTCAAGTCTCTTGGCACATCAAAGCCATTAGATGATTATAAGTTTATTATAGATTCCATTTATAAAAAAATAGGACTTTACTAACATCTTAAACAACATCAAATCAATCACAATTTTCTCATGTAATAACATAAATTTATATCAAGAACTCATGAAACATATTTATTATCTAGTATCTACGCCTTTATATACTATATAAGTATAGATCAATTTGTTCTATGGTAAGAGATTTAAAAAAAAATCACCATTAAATATTAAATATTTCAAAAGTTATCAATGTTTTTTTTTATTTTAGACGTAACTTAAGAGTTAGGACACTATATTTTAAATAATTCAATATAATTTTGTTTCTTATCATAAAAATATAAAATAACAGATGGAACTTCATTTTTTTTTAGTTAGACTTAATATAGTTACTTACGTAGTTACGTCCTACTTATTTCATATTGGTAACATAAAATTATGTATATTATTTGAAACTGCCTCAAGTAACCCATAGATATCAAATTTTGAACGAGAAGTTTATGATTTATAAGTATTTTAATTTTTAAGTTATAACTTGCATAACTAATAAATTACTTCTCTGAAATTGTATTATATTATTATTATATATCAAAATACTCCGGAATAATATTCTACATAGGAATATGAAATTAAGAATGGATGTTTACATGTCGTCATTCAAAAGAGTATAACAATTGAAATACCTAAATGATAGTTTTCAAAAAACGCTGTAATGGAATAATTTAAAATAATTTAAAAGAAGTATTTTCAAAAACGTTATTGTTTTATGAAGTAATAAGTGTCTTACGTTAAATAGATCACTCCGTATATATTGTAGTATTATACCCACGATTTTTGTGAGTGCTATGTATAATATATTTATATATGTGTGTGCTTCATGAAGACTGGAGATATCTCTAGTCTTCATGGTATGCTTTATATAGTATTCGGTGCCTCGTGGCTCTGTAACAAAACAAAACTTTAAAATATGTATAAGAAATTAAAAAATACAGTAAAATAACATTTTAGGTTTAAAGTTTCTGGTAGGAAGGTTAGTAAGGGAGTACCAAGTTGATCCCAATCTCCGCGTAAACACGTAGATAGCTAAATAATGTTGTAAACAAATTTCAATGCTAAACTTTAAAACTACAAACAATATAAAACTGTTTGTAGAAAATTGCATTTTTTTAAATTTATATTGCAATATTGCTAAAAAATAATAAAATGTCATACCTATACGGCTATACACTATGCAGCAGCGGTCACCAAATAGCAGCCCGACGGCCCTCGGACAAATTTTATTTGGCCTGCAGACAATGAAAAAAAAGTAAAAACCGATAATTAAGTACATAGGTAGGCCCAGGAGCCTTGTCAGTTTGTTTGATTTGCCACCAGACAGTAGCTGTTTTTTAAGTTTTCAATATTAACCGTTATTATGAGACTTCACATAAATCATTTGCCGAAAAATGTCCAGTAATTTGTGAACTTCGTAAATCAAAAATTGAGAACCTGCATATAAAATATTAAGTGCACGAAAATAATATGCACGAATCATACACCAAATTTCATGTAGTTAGTTAAGAGTAAGACTTTCCATTTTTACCAATAATTTTAACCCAATTTTCTATTAATTCTATTAAAATTATTATAAATTTGTATTTTATTTTTATTTAATTTATTTAATTCATTAATAGGCCACTACGTTACTTTTGCATTATAATATAATATTTTAAGAATATTTACTTTGAATTTTGATGGTTCCCGAATATTTTCAAAATTCCCGATGTGGTCTCCAAAAGTATTAATAATTGATAACCCCTGCTATACAGTATACAATATAAATTTGTATAATATATTCATCGACGTTATTTTAATATAGGTATAGGTACCAGCTACTTCCATAATATGATTTGTTTCAAACGGGACCATTAATCTTTTTTTACCATATTTATTATGATCATATCCTCGAAATTCGTCGTCGACAATTTTGTTGTCAGTAAATGTGTCATAAGTATACATATTTATTCTACTCCGACAAATTCCAACTATACGCCCTTTGGCATACACACTGACACTGTCACCTGTTTCTATACTCCAACAAAACTTAACCTATATGTACATACTAGGTATATTATATAAATATCAAATACAATTAATGTAAACTAGAATACTAGGCACACATAAATTATTATCATGACAAAATGTGGTATAATTATTCAACAATGCCGTTAAACTTGTACCTAGTAACTAGGTACCTACCTACTAACTACTATAAATGGTAGATAATTCTAAACTATTTGTTTCGACACTTCGTGAAATTTTAGGAATTTAGAAATGTGTTGCATATTTTATAAGCATATTGGACAATTTATAATACACTATTTTAATCACTTTATATCGTAGTTACAACATACGTGTTAGATAACTATAATATTAATTATTGTGCTGTAAACTTAATATCGAAATAACTAGTAAAACGAACAGGATTCGGCTATATATTCGAAAAACCACGAGTACCTATATAATATAAGTGTATAACTAAATATAACTTCATAAGTACGTATGAAGGATGTGCTTTAAACGTTACACTTATGTGGGAACTTGTGGTTAAAAATCACTAACTCATACAGGGATATAAACTTATTGATAAAATATTTACAAAATACAAGAATATTTTAATTATATATGTTCCATAACAATAAATTTACATTCGGAGAGACTGTCCTATTTATTATATTTTAGTATTTTACATTATTATTGATGAATCAAAGACAGTTGGTAAAAAAATCTCGTCAAAAAATATTTCATCGAAAGCAATTTGTCAATAACACTATTTGTTAAAGGACTGAATAATAAAAATATTATTTAATCTAGGTACTTAATGTCGAATGAGGTTTATATTTATTCCACTAAAATTAATTATAGTCATAAAAATATTAATATTTTTATTAATTAAAACTGTTGACGTCAATAATTTTTAAATAAAAGTATACATTTAAAATGAATATAGTATAATTGTCTTTTGTAATCGTATATAATTAAATGTCAATCTATTTATTTAAAAAAAAAATACAAATGATTATTTTAAATTTAGGTATATAATTTTATAATTTTTTACAACTGGTGACCACGTGGAAAACTTGGAATTTAAAAACAAACCAAAAATAAGTATTATTTGGGTCATCTGCGGTAATTTTGATAAATTATGGATTTACCAATAAACCTTTTTACGAATTGGCCTTTTTGAATATTCATTCAATTAGTCCGGATACCATTATTGATAGGTACAATAGATCAATAAATATACATTGGTCGGTTAGAAAATATACATTTTTACAATAATAAATAATATGTTTTAAAATTATAACTAAATTGTAAACATTTTAGACTGCCGCGGCTGAACATTTAAACGATAGTAGACTTGTCCATAAAGAGAGCAACTCCATGACAGTGTAGTTAAAAATTATACTGTCGACGGATAGCTCTCTTGATAGTTCAAGTCTTTGTTGTTCGACGATCGGGTGGACTGCAAATAAGGCTGTAGCTGGTAATACTTTGCAAGACACTGGTTTTTCATAGACAGCTGTTTTTAAATCGATCCCACTGTAGGCATATCTACGTTTAAAAAACAAATTTATTATTTTACTTCACTCAACTACGAGTGTCAGGCGTCAATCATTATTGTACGTGACATTTTAGTCCACTTTAGATTTTAAATACAGACATTTCTATATTATATAGGTATATAATGTAATTTCTAGAAATGTCTGGGCATAATTTGATTTCAAAAACTCTACCTTATAACTTATACTAGTAAAATTGGTAGTAAACTCATTGAGAAAATGGCGGTGAACCCGGTAAAACTTCTCCCGAGTGAAATTCAAATATTTCAATTTAAATTAGCTCCGTGCTCTTGTAAAATCATTCAAGTATGTGTTCATAGTCCCAGACTTGATTTTTACAAGACACTCATCTTTGAATAGGTAATTAATGTTAATTATATACGCGTTCTATTTAAACATATTACATGCATACGCATTATTGTAAATGAGCTTACATAATTATAAAACGTTTATAATATGCGTGTACACATAATATAATATGATATAGCTACAATAATCATGCATAGAAACTCTTATTATTAAATCGGTAAATATTGTTCATTAGATATAGATAAACGCAAATTCCAAAAGTAAAATAAAAGATTATTTATGACAATTAGAAAATTATCATACCACATAAGTACCTACATAATAATATAATATCGAATATTCATAAGGGTTTTCGTCGCAGTTCGTACCTATTACAACGGGTGTTATAAATGTATTATTATTGAGACATCGAATCAAGGATGAGACCTGATCATTTTGATACCTATTTTAAAATGAAGAAGTGTGTTCATATAATTATAGATAATATGACACATGGTTATTAAAAATATCTATAAGTACCTAACTATATATTAAACCATGATATTATCCACCACTATCCACATTGAATATCAATGTATATCCTTTATGAATAAGCAATTTAGTTTGTCCGTTTATCTGCAGGGACGTGAGTGGGCAGTGAGAAGAAATAGTAAAAATTAATGATACGTTCTTAAAAATGCTCAGAAATTGCTTAAAAAATAAAATAATGTTAAAAAAAACAAATCATGACAATATGATAATAGGTAAATGCACTTGAATCAAAGCTAACAATATAAAATTGATTTTGCTGAATGCAAATTTGCTATGTTTTACATTGGTGGAACGGAGACAACACACGTTGTGGCCTTGTGAGTTGTGGCTATTACACGACACTAAATGTTATATTATTACACATTTTGGTTGTATATATTTTCAACCCGTAGGTATGCCGTTTATCTGAGGAAGTACATTTTAATCTACATACGTACTTTTATAAAATAATAGCAATGCGTTTAAATTTAGAACACTATACTTCCGTTATTATTTGTAAAATATGTAGTCAATTAATTACAAATATATCAACTAGATACAAAACATATTTTTCGAGTTATGCGCATCTATCTTTCTCAACTCCCTCAAAATATGACCAAAATACCAAATAAATTTTAGAATAAGCCCTAACTGGTTAACACAGCATCAAGCTCCTATACCGTTACTGCTAGTGTACGATTTTAGTTTGTGGTTTTACCATTACATAATATAATATATAAATTATTATAAATATATAAACGAAGAAAATATACGTAGCTTTATGATGAATGTGTTATTTTCTTTAAACTCGAGCACTTAGTTCAAATACTGATAATCAGCCCGTCCTCCCTGTAAATATTATGTTTCCGCCTCTGAACTGTAGGTCTACAAAATAATACAATTATTTTGATTTATTTAAGAACAAAATAACTTATAAACTATGATAAAATTAAAAGTATTTATTTATAATATGTGTTTATATGTTATATAAAACGCGTAATCGGACAGCAGTTACTACCTAATAATAGTAGGTATAATATAATATGTTTAGTTAACTCTAATCTGTAAACTGTAATCAAATATTGAAATATCACCCAAATATTTTAACTCGATAAATTTATTGAAAAAAAATATAAATAAACGTATACGTACTTAACGCATAATCTTAACTGTAACCTACAGTTATGCTAATTTAATACAATTTACTTTAAATATTTTAAAAACGTTATATTTTACTAACTCATTTCTTTTAATATATTATATATATATATATATTATGCAAACCTACTGTAGGTAGGTAAATTGTATAGTTTACATTCTAAAAATAATTAAAATATCACCACGCTTCTGCGAAACTTAAACATTATCAAATAATGTTCTTAGATATCACATTACCAGTTTGTTTATAAGCTAAAACTAAATGACTAGTTAGTAAATTACGTGCTGGAATGCGAATGCCCTATTGTATACTATAAACAATTTATTTTATAATTTTATGCAATATTATAACAAAAAAGCTGATATGTTATATGCGTGATAAATTGATAAATTGACAATAAGTAATAATTTTGTATTTTTGATTTTGAATAGGGGTTTAAATGTTGGTATTGATTTTAATGTGTTACAATTATGTGTGTTTATTTAAAATGTTTAAATATTAGTTGTTGATTAAATATCAATTTTGTTAAAACATACTAGAGTAAAATTCTTTGAATTTAAAAATAAATAACTATATGTAGAGACTTGTATATTATGTAATGCGCTTGTATACTGCGAATTGCGATGGCTGATGAATGTATTGTTTTCACAATGATGTGTGTTTTTTTCTGTCTTACATCAAATTTTGGGGTAGTAAAAATGCTCCGATTTCAAAATACCCAGTGGTTTTCAAAAGCGTCAGAAAAACAAAAACAAAATCAGGAAATGTGAATTATTACGCAAACTAAATTTTTAACAAAAATTATATTATTTTTTTGGTATAACTAGAAACTAATAACCATAGACACCAGAAATTTTCACTAAATGTTCATAATACTATTTTCCATATCAAAATATTTTGACTCTTTTTGAGCCACGATTTATAGTCGCTTATAGCCATGAGAATTTTGTAATTTTTTTTAAAATTATTGTCGTTAAAAATGTTCTCATTTGGTAAAAAACCTTGAAAATTAAACGCAAGGTAAATTTTTTTAGTAGTTCAAAAAAATTAAAGATAAAAAAGCACGATTATTTTGTATATGCATTTAAAGTTAAATTTTAAATTTTGACAAAATTCATCCAAATCCTGAAAATTTGCAAATTTTTTTTTAGTTATAAGTTCATAAAAGTTTTTTTGTTTTTATAGCTAATATCAGAAATGTTGATATCAGTTTTCCCACAAGTTTTTCTAATTTTAACAAAAATAAAGTTTACTGGAAAGTAACATTTATTTTTAATGAGAGTTTGAATTTAAAATGTTTACAACATTTGACATTTAACGGTCAATTTTTTATGTCTTGTTGTAATTCAAAAACGAATAACCGTAGAAACTTGAAATTTTGAAATTTGTTTTTAGTTAAAAATGTTTTTAATTAATAGTGTTCAGTTTTCATATGACTTAAAGAAACTAAAAAAATACAAAATTATGATTATATTCTTTTCAAGTATACTTTATGGAACATACCTATTATAATATAATATTTATTAACAATAGCACTATTATTATAATAATTAATAATATAAAACATTTTGGCAAAAATTAGTTTAACCTACTGTATTACTGATAATAAAGTAAATTACTAATAGCAATATAAATAGATAATAAAATATATTTAATAATATATAGGCCTCCACTCAGAATTATTTTTCATACGCAATGGCTATTAATTATTTTCATTGAATTTAAATTTAACACATCCGTAGTAGCTAATTTTGATATCTACTCTATAGTAGAGGAAGTTCCCCGATTTCTTATTTTATTTATTATAATACTAGTGGCTTTTGACTACAGTGGATTTTTGACAAATCCATAGTATTAATTCGTATATTCCCGATTGTTCGTGCTCATTAATATAATGAGTAATTAATCATGACATATTATGAAATACACTGATAATAATATAATAGTTGAGATTTAATATTTTTTCAATCATACATTGAAGATTGGTAGGTTAACCATATAAATAGTATACAATATATAGACATATTTAATACTATATACACTATTGCAGACCTAACAAATTTTTTTTTCATATTTCATTTTTTTTTTCGAATTTAATCTATAATATAATTTATTATATAAAAATTACAGTGTTTCCCTAACTGGCTTACTGTGACTACTAAAAATATTAAGATTTAACTATATTATTGTTTATAATGTTTTTATGTTTTATGTTTAGATCAATTAAATAAATATAAATTATGATCCATGATCACTATATTTATAAATAAGAAGTTGCCTTTTAAAATTGTATTTCCATACTAGCCATACTTATCTCATAAAATTAAAGTAATAAATAATCTTCTAATACTTAAAGAATTTATATAGATACAATAAGTTTTAGTTTACTTTACATAGGTACACTTTACACATTAAGTTCAAAATCGTTATGATTGAAATGTGATTTCTTTTAAAATGTTGAATCGATCTTTAGAGAGTGAACTGTGGAGTTTCGCCTCTCTAAAATAAAAAGGTATCCTTAAAAGATACATCCAAACATCAATCGATAGAAGACCTTTATAATATGAATTATTTGAAGGTGGTCATATATGTATGAACATAATATTTATAAACTAAAATAGACATTTAATTATATATAATTTAATATTTATGAATGGAAAACATCACCTAATAGCTTTAAATCTGCTGAATTAAATATTCGTTTCTATAAATTAATATATAATTAACTATATCAGTATATCCACATTATTCTGAAACTGTTCGAAATTCAAATGACACGAAAAGTCAACTATGCGTGCAACATAAATATATATTATATAAGACCTACGATAAGATTAATTTTTATTTATAACATATTTTATTATATAGTATTGTTTTGTCTGCATAAATATTGAAATAAATATACATGTACAATGTAGGCACCTACATTATATAGCATATAATAGATAAATTTATTGTTTTAAATCATGATTTCCGTTTTATTCGAAAATTTTAGGTTTTGTTTGAATAATTCTAAATATTATTGTAATATCATTCAATACAAAATGGTTACAAAAACATTTTAAAAATAAATTAAACACCTATATTTTGGATCGAACATTTGAAAGTGCAGTGTATTATGATTTATCAAATATATGGCCATGTATACCATACAAACAGATACAAAATTTAATAATAAAATGATTGATAAGTATGGTTTCGTTATTTTGATAAAAAAATATATTTTTTACATATTTATTTACATATTATTATATTTTTACCGTTAAACTTTTTTCTAATATTTTCCCAAATATTATACATACCTACTTGAATCCAATCGAACAGCCAAGTATATACAACTTCCAATAGTTTTCAACATTTAAAAAAAATGTTAACAATAATTTCAAATAAAAATATAAATTATAATAAAAAAACTTTTTTCGTTCTAAAATTATGCATTTAATTTAAGACCAAACTATATAGCCGTTTCAAACGAAATTTAATTTGTCTTACTATACAATTAAATTCTACGTAAGTACACAGCATGCACCTCTGCGTGTTCCGAATAACTTATTGCAACGAAAACTGTCAGGACCACAAATGAAAATGAAATGAACCGTTTTCATAATTTACTGGGGCAGTTATAACAGCTTGCGGTAAAAAAAAAAAATCATACCACGCCCATTTTTGTTTTTTTCGGCCTGTAAGGTTTTGTGCCACACGTCATGACTATGATCCACCTACCTTCAACAGTATTGAAACACAATACATATATAAATATTTAACTATATGTGTATACGTTTACCTTAATGTCATATAAATATCGATTGCGACTATATAGTAAATTTTTTTAACATATTCCAAAATGCACCTAGGTATGTATACTTTATTCTAGAACATTGTTTACGCTCTGAGAGATTGTTAGTAGTCTACTTTAGTTTATGTTTAAACTACACCTTGTTCAATAAGCTATGTATGTAGGTAATCATATTTTTGTTTCACAGTCAAGTCCTCCACCAGGTCTACTTCAAAAGCTTTTTATAGTGGTCTTAAATAATTTTAAATTTCCAGGGAACTTGAGTTTTTAAGTTTTAACAGTCTTGGATCTTGATTATTAGTAAATACAGAAAGTACGAATGTTACGAAATTAAGTATAGAGATGTTATACTTACACATTATGTGTCTTACTGTAATCTAACGTTTTTAACTGTTAAGTAAACCAAAAAAATAGTCTAAAATGGTACATAATTTGGTACACGGTGTGTGAATATTTATAAAACAAAAATAATAGGTAGGTACTATTATAATATAAGAAAAAAATATTAAAAAATTCAAAAAATATATTATAAGTATTTCTAAAAGTATTTGAAATACTAGGATAGTATTTATATATTATTCATCGAATAATTTTTAAAAAATATTTATTCCAAATATTTATAAATACATTTTAGAAGTATTTTCTCTTATATCATAATTGCATATAGATATTAAATTGACATGATTTGTTATTAAAAATATTTATTATTTTACTATGTAACTTATAAAATTATTTTATATTTCAAAAAAATAAGCCATGTTATTATTATACGTAGAAATATTAATCATAATAGTTATTATATAACGGAAAAATAATTTTATTGTATATTTGCCAACCTGATAAGAGTAAAGTAATTTACACAACAATAGTGCCTTTATTCATGATTTATATAACTATAAAACCTATAAGTTATAACTAATTAATAAGTATTCAAACATTTTATTTTCAACTGAATGAAACAATATGGTTACGGTATAAAAATAACAAATTTGAATTAGTGTATATGTAAAATAATACATTTTTTATTTGTGTGTCCCATTATAACTTACTGTAACTGTCATATACTTGTACGCGATTTGTTCGCTGAACTAGTAAATACAAATATATAAAATTATTTTAAAATACCATATTGTCCAATTTCTGTATAACTAGATGCTAAGACATGCACCAAAAGGCTGAAAATATCTAAAATTGTGGAGTTTATAATATTTCCATTAGTCCAGTTGATAATAATACAATTTTTGATGGCATATATTTTATTGTGTATAACTTCCTATGTAAGCATTGCAAACGTATATTTACATTTCTTATAGGCAGTGCCGCAACTAGCGGGGGGGCTGGGGGTGCGTAGCACCCCTAAATGGGCCTCCTTTCCACTTAAGTGGGGCCCCCCAAAACACAAAACGCCTTTAAGAGGGCCCCCACTATAAAATTTGCTCTAGGGCCCCACAAAGCATAGTTGCGGCACTGCTTATAGGTACCAGCGGGTCACATAAACAATGACTTAACATTTAATGAACCAATAATGAGCTTAATGATGATTTGGTGGTTAATGATTTGTCCATTAGGTATATTTATAGTGAACCATTACATCGATACATTTTATATATTTCCGATAAGAATGGATTTATAATAAATATAGTGATTAGGTAAACACTATTTACACTAATAATTTAGATTTTTTAGTTTTGCCTCTTTTTCATAATCTTAATTTAATTTTAGAAGTCAGTTTTTTATTGTATTTTATTTTTTATATATTTTTTTGAACGACATCTTAAAATTCTATATACCTAAGGGGAGTAATTTTCTGATTGATTTAGAATACTTGTTTTATTACACAAAAATCTAATTTTGAACAAGTTATTAATAAGTCATTAGTATTTAATATTTTGATGATCGATGTTGAGTGGTTGCCTCTCAAAATGTTGGTCCTCTACTCCGCTCACCTAAATTCGATTTTAAATTTAAGAATTGGCATTTCAAAAAATATTATGTTTTGTAGGTAAAATTAAATTAAAATATATATTATCTTTCAATAAATTTGAAAAATTTGAAAAGAAATATAATTTTTTATCAAAAATGTAGTTTTGCCATGAAATAATATCAATTAAAAAATATTATTAAAAATGTTAAAACTTTTCAAAATAATGAGTGTAGAAAGTGTATACAATATATATAGGTACATGGATCACTCTGTATGACTGTATATAAATATTATTTAGTTAGGTACATTACAATAGGATTGTGTGCATACAATTGTATATTATGGTGTCAGAAAATAATAAAAATATTTTAGTTTAAATGGTTTGATTCATTAACAGAACAAATAACATAGAATAACCAGACATTTCTTAATTGTTTTTAAAGCACTTAAATACGTTTAAATATTTAATTGAATATTTAATTGAAACACACATTAAGTATTTAAGTATCAACAATACGTAATTTACAAATTATGCACTAAAATTAAACTGTAAGTACATTCTAAAGTGTGAAGAGATAAAAATATATATTTTTGCAGTAATTTTATATGCAGCAATATGGTTTGCAAGAAACAGAGAGATTCTGTCCATCAACGTCAAAATAAAATCAAATCAAATAGGTAACAATAAACAAATACAATCGTACAATAATAATTTTTCTTATAAGCTATAATAAATATAATGATTACTTATTATAGTAAATATTGTTTGTGAAATTGTAATTTTTTTTTAATTGATTAGGTCAATTAATAAATTAATTTTAAATTAAAAAAAAAATATTGACAGTAAGTGTATACAGTAGGTGTCGAGTGAGTCATCGCAGTAATGGATGTGTTAAATTTGAACTCAATGATAAATTATTGCATACAAAAAACAATTTTGAGCGTAATATGTCAGCCTATAATCTATATTATTAGGTATATTTTATGATATTATTGTTATTGTTATATTATTATTATATTATTGCATACAGTTGTAGCCTGTAGGTTAAATTAATTTTTGCCGAAAAAATTGTGTTTGAAAACGTTTATGTATGTATAAATTATAATAATATACTTCAAACGCTCATAAAAAATGGACGTGGACTTTCGGAAAATTTTCTTTTTGGTATAGGTAAAAAAACTTATGAGAAATCTTGTTTTAAATTTTTAAATCTTAGATATAGAAAGAACATTTTGTATAAATTCTAACTTCAAAACATTTTGCAAATTATCGTGATTTTTATGATTTTTGTCGAAATTCTATAATTAAACGCCTATAAAAAAAATATTCGACAATAATTATTATAATTGGTATAAGAACAACTTTTAAGAAACCTTGAATTAAATTTTAAAACTTTTTGACCCATCGAATATTTTTTTATTCACAAAAAAAAACAAAAAAAATGGAAAATTGAAAATATCTATAAATAGCTCAAAATGTTATCATGTATATGAAATACTAATATAAACATTTGGTAAAAATTTCAGGTATTTACGGTTATTAATTTTTGAGTTAACCAATGAACCAAAATTGATCATGTCAAATACTGGTTTTGCATACAAATTCCCGGTTTTCTTTCTTTATTTTTGTTTTTCCTGACGCTTTCGAAAAATACTGAGAATTAAAATTTGACCTTATTAAAAATCCTTGCGAAGACCGTGACTGGTGACTGTCGTTTGAATTTCCTATTTTATTATGTAATCTACACTTTTTTGTTACCTACGAAATTTAAAGGTTTTGTTTTACACTTACCTGCACATGCCATTATGCCAATGAAAATATAATATTATAATGTCAACACAGTTTTTATTATTTAAAATTGTTCATAATATTACATTTTGTCTTATAAACATGTTCACGCACATAAGTATATTATATAATAATGCCTTTTGGCATCAATGAAAACTGTTGACTGCAGTTATCCGCGGTGAAATATAATAGTTCAGTGTCGAATGTTGACTAAAATAAACAACTATAGTCTACCTAAATTATATTGGTATACCTACCTACCGCATGTTTAAGTACAATAATGTTTATGTATATATAATGTAATATGTAATATACATATAATATATTAATTATGTGTGAGTAGGTATTTTATGGTGAACCACTATGTTTATATATATTTTTAATTGTACAAGTGTTTGAAAACACATTTTATGAACTATCATACGTGTCTTCCGTAAGCTAGTAGGCTACTGGGAAATCTGTGTTTGACTAAAATATATTATGCATGTTCGTAAATCGTCCCTCTCTACACGATTTCGACGATCTCATAAAAAAAAAAATAGTTTAATATACTGGGCCAAATTTATAACTACACCATGGCCATATTCTTCGATTAAGGGACATTATTAATATGATTTTTTTCTAAAAGTGTAGTTGATTAGTGCTTATCAACTATACTCAACAAACTACCTACTGTGACGTGGTTTTTTTGTGAGGTTGTGATAGCCGTAATATATAGTCATAATATATTCTGTTAAGGGTGTCGGTGCCAATTTTCGAAATTTCTATGCTATTTGAATATTATGTTTTATATTTTAGTTATTGCTTTAATTATAATACTTTTCCACTAATCTACAGCTCGATACTTATTTAGACGGGGTCGATTCGGTGTATTATATCAACGAAAATGACTTCACGGGAAAAACTCTCACGCCCTGTAAAATTGTCGGATTTCGTTGATTTTTTTTTTTATCTGAAAGATGAGAAGTTTCTACAGGTCGGATCAAAGCTCGATTTTTTATTTTACTTTGAATAGTAGTAGAAAAATACATTTGAAAAAGGACAAATATTATGCATTTTTTAAATGCATATTCCAGTTTCTATAATTATAGTTTTAAAAATTTGATCCGGCCTATAAAATGTTCTTTACTTTAAGATAAAAAAAAAATTAAAGAAATCCGACAATTCTACAGGTCGTGAGAGTTTTTCCTGTAAGACATGTTTTTGTACCAAAAAACGCACCGGCACCGAAACCTTTAAAAAAATTGTTACGAAAAATGATCATATTATTTTTTTAAGCTGTGACGGAGATTTATATTTAATTGTATAAACGGGATAATTTTGTCATAAGTAAAAATAGGTATCTACTGCTTACCTACTGGTGGTTTTTTATCACCTCGCTATATTCTTTCAATGTTTCGAACTAAAATTATTTTAATGTATTAGATATTGCACAAATATTATTAAATATGTGCTTTAAGTGCTGTGTTCTGTGGTTTAATATACGACTTTTGTGATAATCACTATTAGCGTTTGACTATACATTTTGATTAGTTGTAATTCAATTAACACTAGCAAAATATTGAATGAAAATTAAAAACAGCTCGTCCACTGCACAATACATTTTTTACGGAACGTTACGACATGTAAAAACGCAAGCAGCAAAACGACAATCGACAGAGATCGTAAAAATCTAAGCTACCTATACAGATATTACTGTAAATTCAATAAATTTCTTGTTACACTTCGAAAAAAAACCAAACTTTGAACCACCTAAATATGTTCCTATAAGTAGGTATTATATCTCTATTTTTTTTTTTGGTAACTGACAAGTGACGACGCACGACGTGGGCGTTATTCCGACCAACCAAAAAGTAGGTATACATTATGTATAAAATTATAGAAAAATATTTTAAGGAATATTAATTCTTGGATAATGCTATCTGGATATTTCTATGATTATGTATAGTGATCATAGACAAATATATTGTAATATTTAGAACATGATCATTAGCCTGAATGTACAGTGTTTCTGGGGATGTATTATAATATGAATAAACTTAATAGGTATATATCTAATTTCTATAATTTACTTCACTCTTAAATCAATCAAATGGCTAATGTGTTAGTTGACTAAATATTAAATAACTATTATGAATAATTATTAATTATAATAGTTTTGCTGTGTGCATGTGACACATTACAAAGGCGAATTTTTCGATTTTTGCTAGAGCGCATTAATATCTGAATATCTGATCAATCCATACAACATGGACCAAAACTTATTTAGAAATTATGTATAAACCAAAATATGTTATATAATTTAACTACCTATATTATCATAGTCATGATACATATTATTTTGATTTCGTCAGATATTCGAAAAATGTTACGCGTTGGTAAAACATTATTAAAACGTTGTGCAAATGTTAAATGTTTTATTAATTTAATAATCTATACAACTACCTAAGTAACGTGTGATAAAAGTCTACCATTGTTCATATTAAATATTGATACGATAACTATAAATACTAATTAATATACATTTTATTAATAATATTTATCATGAAAATTCAGCTCCATTTATTTTTAGTCTAATTCATAATTCATTGCATTAAAATCATAATCCAAATACAAACGATAAATTATAAGTTTTACACTTTTATAAGGAAATTACATAATATTGTAGTCATTACCTATTGGTGGTGCCTATCCAAGTATGAAAATATACTTAAATTATTATATTTGAAAAATATATGCAACTATAAAAGTATAATTAATAACATGCTAAAGCCTAATATGACCCTTCGTATGAAACATGTGCAAAATAAAATTTTTATGTGCAGTATCTACTATAATATTAATATGTAGTACACTAAGTACCTAATGCGTAAAACGTATTTCGATCGAATTTTATTCCTTCTACAAAATAGCATATATTATGGAAGCATGCGAATGCATTGGATAACAGCCCCGACTGATCAGCTAGTGTTTGTTTTCAATAGTGGTTGTTTGTACCTAACTATGTATTTTGTTTTTCTTATAATATTATTATTGCGGAATGTAGATAGAAGCAAAACGAAAAACGACAAACGACTATAACCGAGTGGTTGGTTACATAATGATATTACAACAATAAGAGTCGGTTTCGAATAGCCGTTATGAAATTTTATTGTATATATACAATACCTACCTACCTTGCTACTATTTTTTTTGTAAATATATAGGTAGGTGCATACTAATTACTAATATGTATTATGCATCGTTGTGCGTTAAGGATAAAACAAGAACCGAGTGGACTGTTTAGCATTTAGTCAGAATATTTATATAGGTATATGTATAGATTCATTAGGGTCTATTGTAGTTATTAATAATTGTTAAAATATATTTAAGCGTGTCGTATTCACAATTGTCTCATATTGTCGACGAACTCCCTTTGTAAACAGAATGTTTGTAATGAAAAAGACTCGCTTCCCGCATCGTCACAATTAAACAGTTATAATATGTGCCTATGTGTCCATAACATAATATATTATAGTTTCCACAAAACTTTTATACATTTGTTCGTGTTCGTGTTATTCTACTCCTTGGCGGAATAATACATATTAGGTACATATTATATCGTTAGAGGAATTTTTCACGCAGTACAAACTTCATTTAAATGCATAAATACTGATCAAATAACTATAGTAGGTACCTACCTAATGCACATATTATGTACGCCTGCAATGTCAGTGACAAATAACAATAATGTAAATGCACTCAAACCCTTGAACCGTACGAAATAGCAATAATATACGACCAAACGGCTGCCACTGCACATGAGTGTGTGTGACGTGTGTTTTCATTTGTGAATAAAATGTCATCACCTAACCATCTGAAAAAGGCTACTAATTACTAAATACAAGTGTAGTTAAACAGTGTTATATATATATGACATTATAACAATCTTATCACGTAAATTAAATAATTATTGCTGATAATAAATGACACAGGAAAGAAACATATTTAATGTATTTAATATAGTATTTCGTTAACATGAAATCAGGCAATTGCTATTAGGGGGGCCATTAGTTTTGGGCCCTTGTGACATTTTCCATAATTTGTTTTCTATGAGAAACTTGTAGAGCATGTTGAGAACTTCTATCTCCATCATACTCCCCCAGCCCCTTAGGCTGAATCTCATACCAAAAATCTTAATAATTTAAAATTTACTTTTGGTTGGTTAAAAAAATAATTTTCATATCTAAATAGGTAGTATGTACTAATCAATAGAAATTTCTAAGCAAAGTTAAATTTATTTTAACCAAATGGGATGGAACTTATATTTTCGGTATCGATGGCATTAGATTATTTCTACATTGACAAAACGTCAGTACCTAATCGACTAATCGCTAAACAATACATATCTGATGCACGAGGCCTAGTCGACAACTGTAATTTATGTCCATGATACCTACCCATTTTCTACTATGAATAGACCCAATATTTAACTTTAAGATAACGTTTTCTACGAATATAAAATGTATATAATAATCAAAATCGTAGTTAATTATACTATCGAATCACAGTTGTAGATTTATTTAATAGCTATAAGCATACCATGTTTTGATACTTATTAAAAAAAATTTGAATATGAATAAAGCCATGCGCCAAAGTAAATTTAAGGGAGCTCGGCCCACTCAGGCCCCCGGGCTACGTGACTGAATGAAATAATTTAATATGTCAGCCGTAGGATTGGAATTGAAATGTACTCTGCAGTATATATATTATATATTTTAGACCTTATATGATGGTCGTTTTGGACACGTCTATTATATTAAGTAATAACTAATGAATAATAATGTTTATATAGGTATGTATTTGTAATAACATTGAATACCTACATTATTAAATTAAAACTATACTTACTAAATAAATGTATTTTCAATGGATGGTATAGGTAAAAAGAAACAGTAGCATAGCATGGTGGATTTTGAGTGTTGTAATTAAAAAACAAAATATTTTTGAAGAAGCATAAAAAAATGTAATATTAAAAAATCGGGATTATTCATTGCATATTTACATCGTACCTTAAAATCATCTATGAGCGTATACCTATATTAAAAAATAGGTATTAAAAAAAATAAAAAAAAATAGGTACGAGGTAACCTGTGGTTTTTTTACGCAAACATAATGTAGACGTATTGTCGCGTATTATTAATAATGTTGTAGCCTCTAGGCCTAACCTAACCTATATCAATAAACATAATTTTGATTTTTTATACTTTTATTGACATTTCGAGTTAAATTATCAATATATTACGATAGATAATTCAAATTGAGTATTTACTATTTACATTATTAAATATTTGATTCCAACCACAGTTCTCAGCAGTTTTCAAACCGCAGAACTATCTTTAATCGTGATCCCATTAATAATGTCGATGTGTTATAATAAATAATAAAGACGAATTATATAAATTATATAACTACGATATCATCGCCAACGACCATACCACGTTGAATACACCAATTCTCGTTTGATCACTGAAATTTAGCAATGTCGGATGTACCTACCTAGTTGATACTTGGATGGGTCACCGCTTAGGAACCTACGTTTTTTTTTTTTTTTTGAGCGTCTGAAGTTAAAATGTTAAAATTTAAAAATTGGAAAATTATTTTAAGTAAGAAACGCTTAAAAATATTTCTAATCATACCTAGCTTTGAACATTTATTACAAGATTGAACTTAAGATTTCCTACAAATATAACAAAAAAAAGCAGGAAAGTCAAATTAACATATTTTTTACTAGTGGGTGCTTTTTTTTATATTTTAGTAATTTACCTAATAGATTAATAAAATAGATCAATAAATATAATTTGCTTTTTATACAATTACTAGCTAATCCCGTGCACTTTGTTGCCTGTAAAAAATGGCAACTCTTAAAAAAATTATGATTGTTCAACTCGCTATAACTCGCTGAAGTAAGTTCAATTCGGCCACCCTGGTGGCTGGTTTAGGCAATCTGACTACGTCGGATCGCGGACTAAGTGGAACTCATCCACCTTGGTATAGGCAATATTCAAAAATTCGATTTGATGCAACCTTGTACCTACCTGATCCACCCGAATATCCAATAATAAATAAATACTAATTTCTACTAACTATATTTTTCCACTAATCAATATAGCAACCATTACGACTATTAGGTACTTATTGGGAGAGAACGTATTGTTGTCAGTGTTGGGTAAATTACTTTTGAAATGAATGAAATTACGTTAGTCGTTAATTCAAATATTTTTATTTAAATTACATTTGCATTACCTAAAATTATTTTTATCACGTTACATTACTTTTTCATTAATAAAGTAGTGCATTACAAATAACGTTACTTTTTTTATCATTCATAACAGTTATTTTTTTTTAACCATATTCAATTATTGTGTATATATTTTACAACCATAGACCTAACATAGGCGCAAATTGCGTTAGGGATTTGGGGGGGGGGGGGGGGGGGGGTAAAGCCTTACTTTTATAACACTGAATAAGCTTAAATCAAAATGTAGGAGACGTTTGGGGAGCTGTGGACATTTTTAGGGGCTTAGCCCCTAAAGCCCCCCCTATTTGCGCTTATTAGACCTAGTGATAATAGATCTATTATGTAAAAATGTACAATCATCTCACCTATATGGCTATAAAGTCACTAGTCATAAATCATAATTCATTTTAATTACATTTTATTTTTAAACCAAACTCTTTTCTTTCTACTAATAAAGTAATAAAATGTATTCATGTTTAATAATGTTTAATAATATTGTTAACTATTATGGGAATCGAAAATAAATATAATTGATTTTAATCTTTCTGGGATATCCTATCGGCTTGTTTTTGTTATACATTCAAAACTATTATTTTAATAACGTGGAAAATAACGCGTTAGTGCGTTACTTCATAGAAATTACTTTTAAAAAGTAATTTTGTTACAATTGCGTTACTAAAAATGTAATGAAATTACTGCTGCATTACTGAAAAAGTAATTGCGTTACAGTAATTTGTAATTTGCGTTACGTTACTACCCAACACTGGTTGTTGTGGTCTATGATGGACCAATTGTTTTCGTAATATCATTGATTATTCATAGTATAATTACATACTATGTATAATCAATGGTAATATCTATGTGTTAATTTTAATATTATCAGTTATCACTACGTATTATCATATTGACATAATACAGCCGCTGCGCTGTAACCTACTGGTTACTATACTGGTTACTACGACTATGTAGTTATTATTGTTCGATTATGGGCCGTATGCATAGTCATTTTAAGTAACACCTAACGGATTTTAGGTGACACTTAAGAGAATCCCCGTAACTTTGCAATGCATAGTCATAGTTATGGGACTGCTGATACATAAAGTAATCCGTAAAGTTAAGTGGTCAATATCCATCACCTAGCCATCCCGTAAATGTTTAATTTGATGTTACCATTAAACAAACCTATAATCTATATTACAACTTGTCGTTATAATTAATAATTGTATTATTCCTTTTTTTAATTAGACTTTACTGTTGATTGTTGTATTGTTAATTTATTTTGAAATGGAGGATTTAATAGAATTTATTAATTTTATTGAATTCGCAAGCCAATTCAAACATCACATTAATTTTCCAAATACAGCCGAGGAATGGAGATTAATACAGGAGCAGTTTTATAAAATGTATAAAACGCCAGGCATTGGAGGATGCATAGATTGCACCGATATTAAAATACAGAATTCTGGTGGGCACAGGGCCTGATTTATTAATTTATGGGCCCAGTACAATTTTCAATTTTGGGCCCCAAAATTGTTCATCCCTATACTTTCTTCAATGCTAAAATAAAATTTACCTACCTATGCATATTGTATTTTTTAATTAGTTGCATATACATGAGTAGTTAGATCATAGAATAAAATTGTATTATTTAATATACAAGAAACATAGAACACTTTACACTTTCAATGCATCTATAATTGATGTTTTTAATGTTGTTATTCAAGTAAGTATACAAATTAAAAAGCAAGCGTATTTTTGTTTTTTTAAAAATTAGTGTTTTTGATTATTATACTTATATATTAAAGTAAAAATGTATACAATGTTACATTACTATACACAAAGCTTGTCAAGTTCGTCATTTTTTTCAACTAGTTGAAGTTAAGTTACTTTAATAAAAAAACTAATTAAGTTTGAATATAAGTTAGTTTCTGAAACTGTCCGAGTTTCTAACTTAGTTAGCTATAAGTTAGTTTGGTGAAAATAGTAACTTAAGTTAGAGTAGACGTTAGAAATACAGAAGTCGTATATTTGGAAATACAGAATCCTGGTGGGCCAGATGGTGAAGTTTTTAGAAATCGAAAAGGATATTTTTCTCTGAACGTTCAAGTTTGTATATTTTTATTTATTTAATAAGTATTAAATATTATTGTAAGTAGTTCATACTGTAAGTCTGTAACCAACAATTTATGAACACAGTTTATTTTATAGACATTTTACGTTCAAATTTGGACCAACAATAAAGCTAGGTATAAATTATTTTGTTGTAATATATAAATATGATTTGTGGGTACTTGAAGTCTTAAAACTTTCAAAATATATTATTTATATCATATATAATTTCTTTATTTATATATTTTAATATTGTTTAGGCTGTTGAAAGCGAACCATATTTAAGGTGTCCGATTTAGGCAATACTCATCGTGAGTGTGATTGTGTGTGTAGTGACTGATCATTAGTGTGCGTGTGTAATGCACTAATGCTTTATGTAATTAAATAATATATGATATAAAAGACAATATGTGTAGGAAGACTAAATGACAGGTAAGTAAGCTGTAATCATAAAGTTTTTTTGAAAGTAAAATGTATATGTTCGAGCTTAGCGATAACGTTTTTTTTTTTTGTTATTTACTTGCAAAAGATGGCGTATACTGAATTAGGGGCGTCATATTTATGTTTGCTCCCCCAAACATTGTTCCTTAATACGATCCTGGGCTTTGAGGGAGGGTGTTGGTAAGCTCTGGATAAATACACTACCAATATTGTCACTCAACATATCACTCTCCGAGATAAAACCTAATTTACGATTTACACCACTGATAGCAACGGTCGAAAGTATATAATATTGTGTAGCACTAGGGTCAAAATAAAATATTATATCGGATATGACTGTAATAGGGCTCGTTGCGCGTGAAGCTATAAACGTGTATAGGTAAATCGTATTTCAATGCACACCCTCAAACATAAAAATGTCATAGTTGGGATAAAGAGACAGGATCAATTCATTTGAATTTGAGAAAATAACTTTGAGTGTTTTAGAGCGTTAACAAATATCAGCCACTATACTACAACTACCTATACGAGAATGTCGGGAGCTATAACCTCAACGTTCTATCAATATTTAGGACATTTCATCGCTTTGTCACACCTTGTAAAAGGTTACGATTACATCCTGTAGGTTCCTTGGGTCTTCAATTATTTTAAATTTGCATTGTCTGGTATAGTGGTATACCTTTGTAAAGCGATATCAATCAAATCAGTTATATTACCTAGTTACCTATTACTTCTTAGTTATTACTTATTGTTAAAGTCACACAATATGTGTTCTGCTTTACCGAACAACAACAGAAAAAAATCCAATTAAGTAATATTAATTTTCTGTTTTCCACTTACGTCAATATCGTGATCGACAACACTGCACGTGTATAATATAACATACCTATAATAGCACTAAAAATAATGTCTAATGCTATTGACGCAGAAAATCGTGGGCTTACTTTGTTTATATACATATAATGTTTCAACAGGATAAAATGGACGCACACAAATGCACAATGATGATGATATAATATATCATTATGTCCATATAATATATATTATTATATTTTATATTAGATTAGTATTTTCTATTTTCCTCCTATTTCTTTTCTCGCAATCCATTAAATTACTTGAAAAAACAAGAGTAAGTAAAATATAAATTAATTGAATTACTTACTTACTGAATTATTCGATCAACTTACTTACTCAATGTTCAACCTTTTTGATTTGGCATACTATTGTATAATACAACATTTATAAAAATAAAAGCTTCAACGTTTCAAAATTTCAAATAAATAGAAATAGCTAAAAAAAAATCAAAATATTTTGAAAATTAAAATTCTAATGTAAATAAGTACCTCAAAGTTTGAAGTATCTACGGTTATTTATTTTTGAATTACAACAAAATAACGAAATAAATTTAGTTAAAAACCATAGTATAGGTATTCATGAATATTCCGTAATTTTGTATTTTCGTTTTTCTCGATTGTTAAAAAAAGAACCGAGTATTTTTTATATAATATATATTATATATTTTTTACATCTTAAGCCGGAAAATGTAATATATGATTATAAAACTTATTTCTGTAATATTTTTTATGCAAAACTTGATGAAATTTCTACAATATTCAAAATTAATGTCGTTCTACTGCCCAGTTAAATAAATATGTAGTACGCGTAGGTATACCATAATCAATATTTTAAAACAGAAAAAAATTTACCTTAAGTATGTGCCCAAACTAAGGTTATATAATGGTTATATATTTATATTTATACTACTATTTAATGTATTAGGTAAGTATCAGTGGCGTAATTTGGTCATTTTTGTGGGGGGATGACATTTTTTAACATTTTTCCCCCCCCCCAAAAAAAAAAAAAAATTATTTATTATAAGCACCTTTCAGTGCAATATATTTATAAATAGTAAATATTAAAATTAAATAACAAAACTACACGAATGATGAATTTAATATCAGTACCTATATCACAATATCAAATTATGAATTATAAAACTATAAAAGTCGAATGCCGATTGCTGATTGTAACTGTAACTTATAACTAGGGCTAGGAAAATAAAGCACTAAAAACCTACAATAAAGGAATTAAAAAATTGCCAATAATGCTACAAAAAAAAGCATTTTAACCAAGAAAATGCAACTAAAAAAGACTTTTACATTTTTAAGTTTAACTGAAAAATATTTTTAATATCAAAAAATAATTTATTAAACACATTTTTATATGTTCACACTAAGTAATTCTTAGAACAACTA
>NC_042493.1:47798429-47804194 GCF_005508785.2 Acyrthosiphon pisum
AATATGCGTATAGTTAACAAAAAAAAGCTAATAAACTGACAAAAAAGTACCAAAAAAGTATTTATTTACGAATATCATAAGAAAATGCAAAAAAAGCAAAATCAAAATTGCATATTTGAACTCTGTGATGAATGAATCGAATTTTGTTTTTGATTAGCTATGTCCTGTAGTACTATGAAAGAAAATGCAAATGCTACAAAATCCTAGCCCTACTTATAACGATAATCATCGAGCGTCGTCGATCCACGAAAAAATAATACTCTTATCACTCTTATCATTTATCGGACAACTGCCAGCTAGCCGAGGCATTTGATATCAATAATAAAAAAAATATATTATTAGATAAAGAAGTACATAGGTAAATGTAGTTAACCAGTCTTAAAAAAAAAGGTCATGGGGGGGATACGACACCCAAATCCCCCCCCCGTTATTACGCCACTGGTAAGTATATATGTTTATTATAAACGTATTATTATGGGATATATACTCGTACGTACGCATTCTATAATATATAATATTATATAATCTATTACCTAAGACACAACTATTGGCATAGGCCAAGCAATAGCAATACCTAGTGCTGTATCAACGTTCATAAATATAAATTTGTTTTTTATTTTTATTTTTTATTACGGCTCCAACAATAAAGTCATTAGTTGGGAGAACAATTTACATTCTATATTTTATGTTATAATATATGGGTACATTCATAATAATAATAATAATAATAATACAAAGGTAATTAAATAATAGGTAAGAATAATAATAATACCTACCTATAATAGAATATTATATTTCTATTTTGTGAAATATTTAAATTCAGTTGTACATATTGTTTTTTTTTAAAGAAATACATTATAAATTAAAGGTTTATTGTAGATTCGTTGGATGTGGAAGGATTTTTCTCTCTTCGGCTAAACCATGGTCATTCATTATGTAGCAGAATTCACATGTGGGTCTCGGTTCTTTTTTCACTAGATGTACGTGAGTGATGTTTATGAGGATAGAACTAAGGGAATCACTGGCTATTAAAAATGACTCAGTGTTTTTCCAATTCCATTCGATTAATACAAACGGTGTCAGGATAGCGAGGGCTTCAATGGTGAATAGTATAAAATTACATTCAAGTGTAATTTGAATAGGTACTTCTTCGTTTGAAATTATAGCTAATCCTGATTTGTCTTTGGCTATCGTACGTCATATTGACATATTGTTTTTTTTTTTTATATCGTAGGTATACTATATACCTATTTATATCCGACTAAAATACATTTTATAACCTGCATGTAGTAACATTAGGTATAAGCGTATACTCTTATAGACGTATATTACCTGTACCTATATTGCATTATATTGTACATGCATGATTTTTACTCATTCAGTATAATATTGTTATGTACCTATAGGTACAATATTATTATAGATAGGTAGGTACTAGCGCCATATTTGTATTAACGCGAGTTTCTACCAAGAAATTGTAATTACGCATCGTGTATGGTATCATCCTATTATTATATAGGATAGCGCATCGTCTTTGTTTGTACGATTGTCAATAATTGTTATATACTTATATGTTATATGTATGTACACTTTTAGACAACTATAATTAGCTCAAAAAATGTTGACTTGAGCACAATTACAATATTGCTATATTATATTAATATATTATGATTGTTGTGATCGACGGTTATCGTATTATATAAAATATTATATATTATATTATATTATATATTATTATATTATACCTCTGATGGGATCCGTGTTACAACCGTCAACCATACCAATTGTAATAATTAGGTATTTAGTTAGGTATATCTAAATTTAAATTCTATAAGATGAATATATTGGCTTAACAATGATGTGTACCTACCTACCTATGTTTTGTTTGTGTCCGTTATAAAAATTTGAATCAGTAAAAATTGTTCGATCATTGACTTTAAAAATATGGAAAATGTGTAAAAATCACGAACATTTGATAAACTTAATATTATAATTTATAGATAATAAAAATAAATAAATAAATAATAACCTACCTACTACTCAAAATTAAAAGAATTATTTAATTTGTGTATAGGTTGAACATTACTGATAGTTATTTCCTCGGAAGATTTTCTTACTGGGATTAAAAATAAAAGTTTAGCGTAAAGTTACGTTAATTTTATATAAACGTTTGAACTTAAAATATGATGAAATATTTTAAATATTTTTAAATAATTTTTTTTAATTTTAAATATATAACAACGATTAATTCACAAAATTATTTTTATTATTTTGTTGAAGTTCAAAAATATTAAAACTTGAAGAATTTGACTATTACTTAAATCCTATACTTAATAAAATGTTCAAAATATTGATACAAGTTTTATGCTACCTACCTAATTACATTTGATATTTTAGATTCTGATCGGAGTGAGGGATCTAGTCGTTTTCAATGGTCTTTATTTTTATTTTATTTTATCCTGTGTACGAAATTTCTACCAGAAGGAGTGCTTCGATTTCAATATATAGTATCTTATCTTTTAGCAAATTGGATCAAAATGGTACTATAGAGAGGTCATTCGATTTCCTCAATAGTTACTGCCACGGGAAAAACCACACACAAATTACAAAAAACCGATAAAAATGGGATTTTAATTTCTAACACTTTGTTTATCACTATAGAAACGATTAAAAATAAAAATAACGATTTTAGTTATTTTGTTGTAATTTATAATATTAATTCAAACTTACAGGCTAGTGGCTATAATAAAATATAAAATATCCAGACTGACAAACCATCTCCGCTCAGAATCGTTTTTCGTATACAATGATATGATGTCATTGAATTCAAATTTAAATGAATCCATTTTACAGTTATCCACTTGTAACCTACTGTACAGCAGAGCGGCAATCACTTACCTGCTTTTTTTTTTAACTTTTTTAGTTTTTAGGTTCATAAATAATTATAAAAATATTTATCTAATCAAAAAACTTGACAGTAAAGTACAATTTTCCTCATAAGTCGTTCTTACAGCAACCTAAAATTATTATGCGCAGAGTTTTTTTAAAAATTTGACAAAATTAGATATTAAACCAAAAATATAGAGCTATCAAGCATTTAGTTTTTTTATTAGTTTACAATAATTATTACATATTCATTTTCCCTTATATAAATAAATTAAACACTGTGCATAGGTTGCTATACAAGTTATTTCCATAAAATTAAGTTCAATTTATGGTTTTAAATGTATTAATATTTACATGAATGTTGCAAATACTCACAGGTCGTCGTAAAATTTACTTTTTACTCTTTTATTTCTTAGGAACTCAAAAATAACGTTATAGCAAGTATCTCATGTTAATATGAATTTACATATTATTAGAATTTAGAATCATATATAGTTATTTCTTAGAAGAATTTAGTCGTATACAAATTTAGCGACCCTGTTTTTCGCCTGGTTCCCTTATAGCTACTTCCTAAACGTATGTATTTTATTATTTATTGTTCACAATACATTTTTAAAAATATTTAGACTAATTTATAGCTACATGGCCTATACTTATCTATGAACCTATTTACACTGTTTTACACTACTATTGTAGGTTACATCCCGCGTCGGTATTGACTTATAACTTAATAACGACCATGACTTTATATAAAAAAGTTAATAAAAAAAGTTATAATTAGACCATTTAGACCATGTTTTTGGCAAAAATAAATTCAACCTAAGTACCTACTTACTAATAGTACCTATAATATAAGCAAATTATAAAATCTCGTCTCTGCTCAAAATAGTTTTTAGTATATAAAGATTTGTCCTTGGATTCAAATTTAAAACATCGATTATAGTAACCTACTCAATGATGATAGGTACACTCGGAGCCTACTAGGTACTACCTATACCTATTATACTACAGCACGCAGCAGACAGACTTTCCCGGTTTTTGTTCTACACCTGATATATCGGTGGAGTTTAAATTTTTTATAAGTACACTTGAGGTCATCCAAGGATATTTTAAAATAAAAGAAAGTAGGTTCCCATCTTGAAATCCACATACAATGATAACTTTAAAAAAAAACATAGTTATATAGGATTATAGGCATTTGGTTTGGAGCCAATATAATATAGCTTGTTATTATATAATATTATTGCTTCTGTGTTGAAGAATTTTACTGCTTGAATATTGGATTTGTCTTTTAACATTTTCCCGACATTTTAAGATAGGTACCTACGATCTAAAGTTATAGAGAATTACAAGTACATGTGTATTGGGTATAGGTACTAACATGTGAATAAAATATACACGTCATTATATACATATAACCATAATATAACAGTATTTTTTTTATTTGAAATCTTGATTTAATATTATTTTAACTCCAAATTTTTCTGGACCACCTTGAAACACTGATGTCTAAAGTAATAACAATATGCAACTCGTGTGCTTTATAAACATAACATAATATATTATTATACTAATGAGACCTAATATAAATAATCTTAATGAAACAAATATATTTTCCGCGTCACGTCAGTTAACCAGTAATGCATAACGAACAATATGAATGTGTGTCGTTATTAAGGATATTCAAAAAAAAAAAAAAAATGCCATAAGAACTTACATTTTGAATATTCATTTCTCATTATGTACAAGCCAGAAAACAAATACTAAACAATTAAGTATTGAAACGTCTAAGCATTACATGATAATATGTATATAATATAAATATACAATATAGTATATAGTATATACATTATACATATTATATATGTATAAATGTATGTATTATATTATTATGTGCATACTTACTCGTACACGTGAATAGATTTTTGTATGAAATTTAGAAACCGTTTTTAGTTTCAATAATTATACATGGAACGAAACTACCAAAGGACTTTACCAAGAGAATAGATCATTATTATAATTAACCTGGACATTTACAAAATATGTGAATTTTAATCACGCTAAACATTAACTTTTGGTTAAACTGCTAAGCCGAATATAAATATATATTATATATTATGTATATATTATATATTATATATAATAAATAATTATAATGCTATCAAGCAATAAGCACACGAGTTTTATTATATTATAATGTATAAATGTATAAAATTAGGTAAGTTGAAGAATATCAGATTTAGTGATGTAAAATATTGAACAGACTTAAATCGACCTATTATGGGACTGCAAGAACGTGTCATTTTTGAAGAGTCAGCTTGAGTGCTGTTAAGTATATCATATTATATTCAAAGAAGTACCAAAATTGTTCATATTACTATTCATCATATTATAATATATATAGGTACATATTTTTGAATAATTTTTATTAGTTATAATAACCGTATAGTACGTAGTCCGTAAGTACCCTCTTCTTTCGATCGCTGAAAATGTTTTTAATATTATTTATTATCTATGTGGGTACCTATAAATATCCTTTTGAGTATTAAGGGACAGCTGCCTTCGTCACGTTATTATAACAGTTATTGTAAATACAGGACATAAAGGAAATTTGGGAAACCACCCTAGCTCCGTTGACATAATATAACACCATATAGGTAAATATTGACGAGCGTAACCTTAATCTGGTCTATATTTTATATTTTTATGGTGTATAAAAATCAGCTGCACACTATCCTATACACATAATATAATGTCAAAGTGTATAGATACATTTGACAAGCTTAGATAAACTAAGTAACTAAAACGTAATTGATACATTTACTGTCACTGAACATAAAAATAAAATAATTTCGATTTTAGGAAATAACTAACAGTAA
>NC_042493.1:47804276-47821870 GCF_005508785.2 Acyrthosiphon pisum
GTATATTTTGTAATACATTTATATTGCTATTAATTATTATAGTTAATTTATTTCAATAGGTAGTTTGCAGTTTAGTTTAACTAGTAGATATATACATTAAAGTATTTACAGATCAATGGGGAAAAAGAAATAAATTTATTCACGAATCCCATGAATTTTTTAATGTAATATGTGGCAATTATATACTTACCTATATATTAATAATATTATGTCCTTTATATTGCCTTAAATGAATGAGTTATTCATTTATAACATAGAGAAAATAATTGTTGAAATCAGTTGAACTTAAAATGAATGAAACCCGCCACAGCGAAGAAGATCGTATCTCTGTTTTCACTAATTTTTTTTTGAAGTTAAAATGCAGCATATTGTAACCATTGTAAAATTGTATGGTTCCCGTTGGTTCCCACACTAATAACTAATGCTAATTCAATAGGTAATAAAGGAATATAGGTATAGGTAGGTACTCGTTGAAATTGTATGTATTATTATTTTTTTGTTTTTATAACATTGTTCAATATGACAATATATATAATCCATCATGAACCGCTATGCGCAAGTTAATTGTATAGACCCATGGTGACATGAACTTTGTAACGAAATTGTAGAGGTAAAATAATTTATATTAGGTATTATATTTATTTTAATTTTGTATGTATTCAATCATCAAAAAGTATACTATATTTTTTACCAAAACAATTTCAAACTGTGAAATTATATTTTATAAAGGCTGTATACCTATACATTATTTAATTTATACTAACTTAAATAAATTGAACACAAAATAATTCTATCTAATAATTAATAACATAGTATGTTCATGCGATTGGACTCTAGTTATGATATTAATTGTACACGGAAAATAAAATTACCAATGTAAAAAACTTTTTTTATTTGTAAAGGGGCCTTTTAAAAATGATTGTACTGGGGGCCCAATCATTAGTCATAACGACACTATGGTCAATCAGAGACCTTTGAAGTGGTTTTCTTGAGAGCTGACTTGGCATCCATTGAAGTTGGCAGTATGATCCTCGATGCATAGGGCACATTTGGCGAGGCTGTTACGGTCTTTGCTATACCTAAAACCTACATATCCGAATGGTGATTGTCACTGCAAATTTTGACGCATAGAGACTCATATAATGGAAATAGTTGTACGTGTATAATTGGTAATTATGACACTGTGGTATGGGCTACGACTGTTTTTATGTGGTTTCTCAATTAAAATTTACTAGGTACTCTAAGCTTAGACGTTTAGTGTTAAGTAGCGATGTTATGTCGTGGTTGTCCTTATTATTATCATCTTGCGGGAAAAATGTTTAACTTTGTACCTATTTAAGTTTTTTATTTCACTTTTAAACAAATAATATTATGCATATATTATGATTATATATTAAACCTACTAGTATATTTTCGTTATAACAAAATAATTATTCATAATAAATGTGTAGGTAGTATGTTTTACACTGTCGTTCTTAACTCATTGAAATACATGTTGTTTTTTTTTAGTCAGCTTAAGTAGTAAAGCGTATACCAGAACAATTTAAACTAGTACTCCAGAAAACCTTAAAGGTACTCACTAGTCAATTTTATTAAATCTCGGGCTATACAATTTCGTTTATTTACAAAACTGTGTTCTGAAATGGGAAGTGATCACATTCAATTGCTTTTACATACGGAAGTGAAATGGCTCTTTCGAGGAAGAATGCTTAGCAGGTTATTTGAACTCAAAGATAAATTGACAGATAACCTGTGAATAACAACATTGGCATACTTATCAGACATTTTCGATCGTCTCAATGTATTAAATTTAAGTTTACAAGGTAAATCAATATAAACAGATTTTCAATGTATAACAAAATTAAGGCATTTATTAAGATAATTGAAATGATAAGCAATAATATTTCGAATGAAAACCTAATTTGTTTTCCTAATTTGTAATAATTTGTGACAGAACACAAACTCAAAGTGGAAGATGATCTAATAAAAAACATAAAACACCATTGTAAAATGCTAAAAACAACGTTTGAAGAATATTTTAAAGAAGATTATTCTGAATTTTTTTGGATAAGAAACCCATTCATTTTGGATTTGGATGACATTCCTAGAACACTAACTAACAATAAAAAAGTCTTTGATAGAATTGTCGTGTGATGAAAGTTTGAAAATGGAATTTACTAAATTAGAATTGGGTGAGTTTTAGATAAAGATCAAAAACGAATATCCGTTGATGTCTAAAAAAGCATTGTAATTTTTTTTTTATTGATTTTGAGCCCGGCCACTTCAGCCATTAAATGTTGTGTTATTTTTTTTGTTTGTTTGTTTGTACGTTGTAAGTAGGGGGATGGACGGTTGAAAACACGTAGGTATTGTATGTGTGGCAAGGATTCGTTGCTAAAAATCCCGGGTGGTCATCTATCCGGGAACTAGCAACGACGGCCATTACGTACACTCAGTGCGTTTCCACAGTTGAATGTACGCACTGCGCCACACCAAGCAATTTCAAAATCATCAGTGGTACGCGAAAAAAAGTTTGAAAACCGCTGTGTTTTTTAAGTCCTTAGAGACAAAAATCTGTATACTTGAGTAATGTACTTAATTCAATGTCAAAGGTTATATAGTGTTATATTAATATAATATATTAAGAGGACACTAAGGGGCACACGGTCAATTTATTTGTTGTTTTCGTCTTACAAATTAACGCTCAGGAGAACGCGTTGAGATCTGTTAGTCTAAAAATTAGAATGAATCGATCCATTATGAAATTTGATAGAATAAGTACATTAACCTTTTTTGTATGTGGGTTTTTTACGATAGTTCAATTTTTTAGTACCTAATTATGCGTATAATATAATATAGCGTAAATTAAAAATGCTCACAACTCACTTAAAAACTGAATAATCGTAAAAAAGCGATACACAGATAATGTTTTCACCATCAAGTTTCATAATAGGTCGATTCACTCTAACTTTTAAACTAAGCTAAACGTAGTCTGATGAGCGTAAATTTGCTATGTTAGGTACACACTTGTAAAACGGAGACAGCACTATGCGGGTGGCGTCCTCTTAATTATGATAGAAAAGATTTAAAAACAATAATCTATTAATTGAGCGCAGATAATATTTTACAATTGTTGCAAACAAATCTTAATAAAACAATCTGTATAAATAAATAAATAAATAATACCTATACAATCAATAATATAAATATTTCTTTGTACAGCAATACAGCATGTATAACGTATACTATACCAAATTGTAATAGAAAAATAAAGTGGGTAAGTGGATGTCACTCCGCTGTACAGTAGGTTACAAGTGGATCACTGTATAATGGATTCATTCAAATTTGAATTCAATGACATCATATCATTGTATACGAAAAACGATTCTGAGCGGAGATGGTTTGTCAGTCTGGATAATTTATATTGTTATTATATTTTATTGTAGACTGTAAGTTGAATTAATATTATAAATTACAAAAAAATAACAAAAATTGTTATTTTTATTTTTATTCGTTTGTATGGTGATAAACAATTGTTAGAAATTAAAACCATCTTGATCCAATTTGCTAAAAGATAAGATAGTATATGTTGAAATCAAAGAACTCCTTCTGATAGAAATTTTGAATACAGCATAGAAAATAATAATAAACACCATTGTAAAATCAATAAATCACTCGCTCTGCTCAGAATCAAAAAGTATATTAAAATACATAATTTAATAATAATAATAAAACAACAATTATTATTTTAAAATAATCCAAAAATAAATTATGAAAATTAGGTTATTTAATTTTTTATCTCATATTAAACTAAAAAATAGATACATTTCAATACATTTTTTTACTTTCAAACATCAACATACCTAGTTATTCTATATTTCCCTATTATTTCCTTCATTAATAAATATAGTCGGTATCATCCATAACAACAGAAAAGAGATCTTAAAAATATGTCATTATACTTAACATTTTTTTTATATATATGTATATACATTTAATGTGTTAATTTAATAATTTTTTACCCAAAAATGTTTATTATTTTATTATTATTATAATTTTATTCATATTTATATTTTGTTAATTTACAATTTGTTTAGTTTCCAAAAACTGAAAAAATCACATACAAACTAAAGAATTATTTTAAAAAGCAACAATTCTTTACTGATTAAATGTATCAATATACATTTTACACAATTACACTTGAACCATACTAAATAGTAAATACCATTAACACGGCACCGCGAATACTAAAATATCCAAACAAATTTTCGCAATGCTCAACGAATAAAGCTGTAACTTATTTTCATAGATAATAAATATATTATTTTTATTTCGATACATATAATATGATATATAATATATATCTTAAATAGTGGCAAAAATTATAAAATAACTAATAAATGAGAGGGTTATTTTGGAGACAGAAAATTATTAATGTACCTAGCTCCATCCATTATATATGTGCTAAGATTGTGATACTGTAATTTTAGTAATTTTATACATGCAGAATATATTTTGCCATAACCTTAAAATTAAAGTTGTCACGGAATTACGACCGATGTGGTGGAGTTGTTATGGAAAGTACAGACTATATACAATTTAAATACATACAACACATTTTAAGCTTAAAGATAGCTTTTATTATTATTATTTTTTTTTTTAACAAAATTTAACAAATCACATACTTAAATATTTAATTAATTTATACTTTAATTATTCGTTTTTAGTTCAGAACTTGTTTTTCCTAATGTCTTGGGTAATTTTTTATTAGTAGAGTCTTCAAGTTCTCTGTCTTGATAGTAATGAGGAGCTACTTCACGTAGCCATTTACTTTCAATCTCCGTCACTTGCCTCATATATTCTTTAGTTGTTAATACCAACTCATGGTATAAAACCCATCTTGGAAGTTCTTCAAATAAACTGCTATTTGGATGAATAATAACGGTTTGATTATGTTTAACAGTGCGATAATGACCTTTTGACAATCTTGCAATGTGATAAAAATAACCAGCAGTTATGGCCTTAAACAAATAAAATATATTTATGTAAAAATTCAAATTTCTCATGTAATTTAAATGTGTTAAATGTCATACTTTTCTAATATTAACAGTTTCGGATGGATTTGATACTATATCCATTTCAACACGTTGCATTAAACCAACTAATTGATCCCTTACATCCCTGGCTCTACGCATAGATCTATGTTGAATGTAATTTTCATAACACCAATTTGTACTAAAATCTGTATTGGCCCATTGATTATAAATGTTTAATAAAGCTAAATGATCACCACCTTGTGAAAAAAAATTTTTACGAGCTGTATCAGCTAAAATTAATTTATCTTTGGGTCTGTAAAATATAGCGCTATTTACATTTAACATTGCTGCTATGGTAGCAATTTCTTCTGAACATTTATATCTGAAATTACAAAATAGATAGATGATAATTTTTTAGAGTATAAAAATACAATTAAGATTATAATTTAAAAATCAACATTAATTTTGTCATTGTAAGAATGATTAAAAATAATAATTGACCATTGTAAATTAAAATATTTTTATTTATTTATATATTTTTATTGTATTTTTTTTATTGGTCTTGAGCCCGGCAACTATGGTCATTGGCTATTGTAGGGAGTTACGGTTGGTAAGATTGGATTGGTTGGTTGGCAACATGTGTATGTGTGGCAAGGTTTTTGTCATTAAGAACCCAGGTGGTCACCAATCCGGGAACTAGTTGCAGCTGGCAATGCATACTCTCAACCACTTTGCATACTGATTGAAGCCACCGTGCCACGCCAAGCCACTGTTTTGTTTTTATTTTGTTGCATTAATTATAGTAGTGTTATAATTATATATAACTCTTATTATCATATAATATATTATTACCTATAAATATGTTTAGTACAAATTAAAGATACTAACTTCTCGGAAGCCAAGAGCATTTTTGCCATCATTGGGTCTAATGGGAATTCAGCCATACGACGTCCTAATTTGGTTAATTCACCCTTGTGATTCAATGCTCCCAATGCATAAAGTTGTTCCAATGCAAGCACCTTTAAAAATAAGGATTTTTTTTAAAAAAAATTTTAGATTTCATAAATTAAATTAACTTACTAAGGTTTCATGCGGAGGAGGATCTAAAAAATCAAAATGTATTAAATCGTGAATACCAAGAGCCTTTAACATCAACACAGCATTTCCCAAATTAATTCTTTGAATTTCTGGAACTGTATTGTCTTCAAGTTCACTTTTATATGCCCAAGCAGTATATAAACGAAAACATTTACCAGCAGCTACTCGACCAGCTCTTCCAGCTCTTTGATTAGCACTTGCCTAAAGTATTAACATTAATAAAAAATAGTATAAATGCAAATCCATCCTATACAAATAACCTACCTTTGATATTGGTACAACTATTAAAGATTCCATGCCAGTACGTGAATTGAAATTATTTTGTTTACAAAAACCCGGGTCAATAACATAAATAATATTGTCAATTGTTAAAGAAGTTTCTGCTATATTCGTGGCTAAAACAACCTAAAATATAATTAATAATATTATTATTTTTGATTAAATTTATAGCTAAGAAATAAAAATTAAGAATTACTTTTCTAGCGTTGGGAGGTGTAGGCTCAAAAATTTTGGCTTGCATCTCAGTAGGTAAATTACTATAAACTGGTAATACAATCAGTTCTTTGATTTGAGAACCAAGTCTACGAACTCGCTCTTGCAGTAGTTCGTTACAAGTTTCAATTTCTTCCTGGCCAGTTAAAAAGACTAGTATATCTCCGAGGGGCTGTGTTACATGTATCTGTAATATAGATACAACACATGCATCTATATAGTCTGCCTCAGGCGCTTTTGTGTAGTATATATCCACAGGGAAACGTCTTCCTATAACAGACATACAAAATTAGATTTAGTATTTACACAAAGAAATTATAAAATTTAAACAATGTTTACCAGGTATTCTAAAAATCGGGGCATCATCAAAAAATTCAGAAAACTTCTGGGCGTCTAAAGTGGCGCTAGAAATTAATAATTTCAGATCTGGTCTGAATCGTATAACATCTTTTACTAGACCAAATAAGATATCGGTATGAAGGGTACGTTCATGAGCTTCATCTACAATCATCACACTATAAGACTGTAAATCTGGTTCAGACAAAAACTCTCTATGCAATGTTCCATCAGTCATGTATTTGATTATAGTTCGCTCTGAAGTGCAATCTTCAAAACGTATACTGTAACCAACCTAAAATTGTATCAAGTGTCAATATATTAATTTGAATTTCTTTTTAAAATATAATTAGATTGTTTACTTCATTTCCAAGTTTAACCGACATCTCATCAGCTACTCGAGCTGCAACTGACATAGCAGCAACTCTTCTAGGTTGAGTGCATCCAATTATTTTATTATTTTCTGTGAAACCAGCTTCATGTAAATATTGGGGAATTTGTGTTGTCTTACCAGAACCAGTTTCACCTTCAATAATAAGTATCTAAGTAAAATAAAAAATTTATATTTTAAGGCTTAATTAAATGAAATGTTAATTCAAATAAAATTATTACCTGATGGTCTTTAATAGCTCTTATTAGATCTTTTTTGAATTTATATATAGGCAAACTCTTTTTTGTCTCTTCTATGTTAAGTTTTTTCTTTTGTTTTTCAGTAATTTCCGGTTTTTCCTTAAAAGAAAAAAAAAAACATTAAATATAAATTATTTTGCCAAAGGGTTTTAACATACATCTTCATGAGTGCCAGGTAAATTTGCAGTTTGGATAAAATCTATTTGATTATCAATCAATAATTCATATTGTTCTTTTTCTTGTCTTTTAGCACCAAATTTATAAACAGCAGAAGACATTTGTTCTTCTTCCCATTTTTGTTGTTCAGTAATTGGTGCCTTATCCACTTCCATGTCATACTCCATCTGATCATCTTTGATATCTTGGGGCATCCTATAGCGTTGAACATTTTCAAGTTCTCTAGCTTTTTCATGTTCCTTAGCAAGACTTAATAACTTCTTTTTGTGTTCACGATCAAAAATTTCACGTTGCGATAAGCTAAATAAAAAAGATTAATTTAATAGCATATTTTACAGTCTAAACCATGTTAAATTATAGCAAAAACTTACTCTTCAGCATCAAATAAATATTCATCGTCTATGATATCGGCTTCCAGTTCCGTAACCTTGTCATCTTTTCTTTTTTCGAGATATTTACGACGAGACTCAATACGCAGTCGAGGAATGACCATTTCTTTCTCACGTTCATTTTCTATTTTCAAACGTTTCGCTGCTTCTTCGTAAGCTTTCTTATCTAACCAATTAATCAATGAATTATACATTTTTTCATTAAACCATAAAAGCCATGATATTTATCAAATAAATAGGTTATTGTATTATATGTAAATTATACATTGGGTTAGATCGAAAATTATTTTTACTTACAGAATATCTACCATTATTTTAAGTTTTCATTAAATGTATTATATTCTATTAAAATGATTTATTTAAAATTAATTGTGTGTATTTTAGGTTCTGAGCTTAGCGAATGAATGTATTGTGTTTACAATGACGTATGTTTTTTTTTTGTCTGTCATCAACATTTGAGGTAATAAAAATGCTTTGATTTTTGACCTCAGCATATTTTTTGATGAGAAAATGATTCTAGTAGGTACTTTTAAAAGATCAACATTAAAAATGCAGGGTAGTTTTAGAATGCGCCAAGAAAAACAAAAAAAAAAGTGAAAAAAAATGGTAATTCTACACAAAACCAATTTTTTAAAAAACCAATTTAATTTTTCTGGTGTAACTCAAAAACTAATAGCTGTAGACCCTTCAAATTTTCACCAAATATTTATATAATTATTTTCGAAATATGGTAACATTTTCAAAATATTTTGAATCTTTTTAAGATATTTATAGCCTTGATAAATTTTCTTTAAAATTATTGCCGATAAAAACTTTTTCACTAAGTAAAAATGCTTGAAAATGTAACGCAAGGGTCCTCATAAAATTCTTTAATGGCAGTTCAAAAATATTAAAGATACATAGGCACAATCATTTTTTATATATATTAAAGGTTTAAATTTTGACAAAAATTTGCCAATTATTTTACAGTTAGAAACTCGTATAAATTTTATGTTGACATGGCTAACATTAGAAATTTTAATAGAAGATTCCCCACAGTTTGTTCTACATTTATCAAACAAAAATATTTCACACCGGAAAGTTACACTATTTATAGCCATAAGATATTAAAAAATTTTTTTAAATTATTAAATTTGATTGTTTAAACATTTTTGCCAGGATGCAATGATTTATCTTTGAATTCAAATATAACACATATATTACAATGACATAATCGAGAACTAGTCTACAGCAGAGTAGTACCCACTTTTTCACCTTTTTTTTAAATGTATTTTACAGTATATATTTTTACAAATAAGTACTTCAAAAATAAAATTTGTGTTTTTATTAAGTTAAATACTTAACATAATTAAAATTGTTAATATATTATACATAATATATTACTATTTGCGTAGAACAGGTAAATTAAAAAACATTTAAATATTAATGCAACCACAATCTTGCAAATACTTATTTATCTTCATTCTTTACCAACATTATTCAGTATTAAAATAAATAAAAATGCAAGTTGTCATTTTAAACATAGATGTTAGGTTATGTATAGAGTATTTAAAATTATATAAAATATAAAATTAATTAATGTACCTACAAATATCCATTATGGTAAATTAATAATCGTAATATGAGTAAAAACATTTTAATTGAACATTTATTTCAAAGTTCCCAGACATAAATATCTAATATTCCAAAATAACATTCCGAATTGTTCCCGAGACACAAATATAACATTTTTCATAATTCTATTTAAATATTTTTCTTTTTGTCATGCCTGCATCAAAAGTTTAATTTTAATGCCGGTTGAATTTTTGGTAAATTACCTATTTACATTTAACGGAGAGTAAATGTTTATTTTACGATATGCAGACAGTAAAGTGAAAATTCCGCTAAGCAGCGGGTAGACAGGTTAATGTCCAAATCAGATTAATACACATGAACAAATTATTATGTTGGTGAGTTACGCCCGTATTCTGCTATATGAAACAATTTGGAGATGCCTAGAACAGCAAAAACAGTTCACTATTGATTGTCATAATATCGAGAAAAAAAAAGCTTTTTCGGAAGCGGCAGACTAAAAATAGTAAGTGTGGCTCAGGCAGGAAAGCAATTTCAGTCTTGTACGAACTGTAACCCTGCCTGCGGCTTATTCAACAAACGTTGACCACGACTAAAATAGCTTAATACCCAGATTGCCCCACACAGTGTATTATTGAAATGCATAAGTAACATTTATTAAGTATCGGATAAATAAACATCTGATACATAAATCCCGTTATAAATCATAAACTTTGTATTTTGTCTAATAGTTTTATTTGTGTAATTGACATATGGACTTTTAATACAAATTTAATATTATCTATAAGACTTACCAGATCGAGGAATAGCAATATTACGAGTTCTGTCTTTGTCTTTTCTTTTGAGCCTTTCGGCAAATTTATCACGTTCTCTACGATCCTCGTCACTGTCACTAGAAGCCATCGTAAATCTAATTACTTGACAAAAATAAATAAATGCTCAGTCAATAGTTTTGTGAAAAATTAAAATTTATAACGTACGATATCGTAATTTTTATGTTTATTGTTTACACTTTACACTGATAACTTCGGCGGCTAAAATTGTTATCCCTTTTTTCAGGTTAACCGCCGTACAGTGATAACGTTGATGGCGGGCGCGCGCTTATGCTATTCAAAATTACAATATTTTACTGATACAGTGATACCTGCAGCCACTTTTACAGCCCTAATACAGTGGTTACCAGAGGTTAGGGTAGTACCTATAAAAAACTAATAAAACCTTACCTAACCTCGAAAATTCGAGGTTGCTACGGAGTACGGACAAAGGTACAACGAACGACTCCAGCACTTCGCAAATCGCAGGACACCAATGTGTTGTACGTGTTGTTTCAATTTGACCGTCGTTTTTATTCAGTTTGTACCAAAAATTGCACAAATAGCATCCGAAAAATGGCAAAACCGAAAACAAAGAATATCAAATACGCACAACGCCTAAAGGAATTGAAAGAAGTACGTACCTATTATATTGCAGTACATAATAAACGAGATAGGTATCTTAAAGATAGCCAACAGGTCTCGTCTTACGGTCTACAGATAAATATTTCGTTTTAAGACACAATAATTATTATTGTGTTGTTTCTAAGTGTGACTAATTTTATACTACTTTTTTAATTTATTTTAACTATTTTTTTCTGTCTCCATTTTACAGAAGTTGAAACCATACCGCAACAGACAGACTGTAAACCTACTCCGGGTGATCACAGGATCATCCTCTAGATTTTTGCATAAGTACTGGGAAAGCTTAGAAAGTGTGTTGACTGGGCAATACAGTCCTCAAGTTGTCATACAGAGAATTCAAAGTGTAGTTAACATGATCCTTGAGAATGGAGAGTGCACAGTGAGAGCAGCCCACTCCAAATCGATAGAACACAGTATGGTGAGCGGACAATTTATGCACATTCATATCGACTCCAAAGCAAACGTATCTGACAATGTGACACATGTTGAAACTGTCTCCAAAGCAAATGAGGTTGACAATGTGAGACATGTTGAAACTGTCTCCAAAGCAAATGAGGTTGACAATGTGAGACATGTTAACATTGACTCAAGATCCAGCATGTTTGCAAAAGACGATGTGCTTGGCAATGAGACACATGGTAACATCAACTCAAATTCAAATGTGTTCGACAATGCAAACGTGACCAACAGATTAAGACACTTACATATTAAAAGTTGTAATCCAGCATGTTATAATAGGTTATAGAAGAATGTATTTAGTATAATATATTTGTATTTGAGTTATCATTGTTTCTTAAAGGCTCAATTAACAGAGAGCGGGCTGCCATGGTGTACGGGTACACTGACCGCAGCGAGCAGCGGTCCGGTTGTATTATTTTACAGTGCCCGCGCAGGCAGACCGCTTTCTGTTTGACTGAGCCTTTAAAATGCTTATGAATAAATTAATCAATGTTCTAGTACTGCTAGGCAGTAGAACCATTTTATTTTTATTTTTTACTCAAGTTTTATACAAACAATATCTTAATTAATTAAAATAAAAGTATTAATTGTAATCACAATATTTACAAATACAAAAATTACTTTGGAAAATTACTCAGCCTAGATTTGTTGATTGTTTTAATGAGGAAACTATTTATCGGTTCTTTAAAATACAATTCATCTACCAATAGTATTCTATCTAAGGAGTAAAGAATACTCATAGTGTGAAGTCAGTCTGTCTTTTTTTTATGTACAATGCTCAAGTAAGAGGGGCTCAACGTCATTGGCTCTATAGTTGCGGCACTGGTTCTACCTACCTCTCTCCGCATTGTAATAATAACATCAAGCAAGTACTTATATGAAATTAATTCAATTAAAACAACGACAAAAAGTTAAGTGTAAAAGCAATATCGTATATTTGATTTACAATATAAAATAGATTGAGAACCCGTAAAAAAACATCTAGATTTTATTATCAGACTACATCTAATATTTTTTTTTTCTGTTAATGTACACTTATTATAATTTATAACAGTAAAAATTCCCATTTTAGTATTTATTCAATTTTTAATTCATAGATTGGCACACAAAAATTATTTTAATTTTAGTATAAAGTTTACCATTACTAAGTAGCAATAATATAATAAATTGTTATTGAGTAAATCTATAAATTATAATAAAACATTTAAATTATATCATAACATAAAATATTACAAACAATAAACAAATAATGAAATTTTTTTTTAAAAAAATGGTTTAAGTGACTTATATATCATAGTATATATATACCTATATATACTATGAGATCAATACAAATGGAATGTATAAAAAAAAAATGTAATGCAAAATTTTAATCAACCATAGCGTTTAAAACAAATCTAGAAGATTACTAGGTCTTCCAGTTACTTCCCATATAGTTGTTAACAACCTCTGGGAATGTTCCAACACATAGGAAGCAGTTGCCAGGCCCAAATGCACACAGAATAGTTAAAAATATCGTACTTTTCCTTTTGGCATTCTTGGAAAACATTGTTCCAAAAGCTTCCTAAAAACATTATTTCACTAAATAAAACTTTTAACAAAAAAAATAATTTTACCAATTTCTACTCACTCACAGTAATCACCATTATGTTCCTGGAAATAACTCTGAAGCTGTAGGTTGAACTCTAAGCTTTAAAGATGTACCCTAAAATCAAAATTTATTATCAGATAAGGATGGATGTCGCTGCCCTAAAATGCATTTAAGAAGTAATTAAAGAAATTACCTTTAAACATACAAAAATTATCTTAGAAATTATTTATGACCGTAATTTTATATGACTTAAATGTTTGTTACTAGAAGTTTAAAATAATACTTAACATTTTTAGTTCAGCGAACTATAATATTTATTCAATATCTTATAAGCTAGTGATTGTTGTATAATCTAGTAATGAATATAATTCATTATAATTAAATATATTTTTAAATTATTTATTATCCAAAATGAACATTTTAACTAACCAGGTAAATTCAGGGGCGTCCGTTGCTGGATGAAAGGGTGTGCAAATGCAACCCATGAATTTTTTTTATACACTTTCAATGTGTATATGTAGATAATTTTATAGAGTTTATAGCAAATTCCAGATATACACTTTGTAATTTTATAAAAATGTTTTTTGAGGTCTTATTACAATATTTTACGGATTATTACAAATCCGAAGTTCACTATTCACTTTATATTCTAAGATGGTTAAATAATATTATAATTTATCAGTGAATTTGTAAGAGTCCGTTTGGCATTTTGTCTTTCAACCTTAGACCTTCTAAGGTCTATGCTTTCAATTAGATGTGTATCGTACACATTCAGCTTATATTCCTCTAAGATATGTATTCAGTGGCACAAGTAGGGAGGCTTAGATTCCCCTGACTAAGATGTAGCCTCCCCCTCAAAAAAAATAACCTTTATTTATTTAGAAATAAACTCTCTATAGGTTATTTCAAATAAATAGTTTTGTTAGGTGGGCTGTAGCCCCTCCATAACTTTAACCCTAGTTGTGCCTATGGATATTTTATTGTATATTATATGAAATTTATATTGCTATCAGTAATGGTAGGTTGGATTAATTTTTCTAAAAACCAATTGTATATAATATTATAATATTATAATATTCTACAAGTCAATATAGGTACCGTTGTTCCATTTTTATTTTTTTATCATTGAGTACATTTGTGGTTTAAATAGTTTGAAATTTATCTAAATATTTTGAAAATCCATTGTCATAGTACACAATGATAATATACTACACAGTGAAGCAAAGTTTTCCAGTCTCTACGAATAATACTAAAATTCATATTTTTATATTTAAATTGCATTTACTTTTAAAAGAATTTAACCCAATCTTAACCTTGATAACAAAAAACTTTCAACAGTTAATTATATCTTATGACTTCCTAATAAATATATAATATACATCCTATAAAACATATTAAGTGCAATTATTTCAAGTATAATAAGTTTAAAATTTTTTTTTTTAACTTAATATGTTTAGTTGCATTTAAATGGATGACAATTAAAATTATTATAAAAATTATTATAACCTGTTTATAAATAATATTAATAGCTACAATTATTATATTAAAAGTGAAAAGTATATAAATGTATTAAAACGTATTAATGTTTAATTGTTTCATTTATTATACTGAAAAAAAACTATCAACTATCAAAGACAAATTTAAGACATGTAATGAAATATAATAATATAGTCCTTTCAAATGCATTATTTGTCTCATATATAATTTCCAGAAAGTCTAATACTTGTTTTATCGATACTTTCAGATCGACTACTAACTTATGGCTAGTGTAACAATCTGGTTATTTCAGAGTTCAGGCTAGTAACATTTACTAATTTCCTTTAATTACCTACATACTAAACCTATTAGTTAATAATTTTATACTTCCAATGTGTCAAAGATTCTAAATTTAAGTGTATATTAATTTATGAAAATACCATAGTATAAAAGTATAATTGATAGTTATTTTTAAAATATGAAAAATATAAATTAAAATGTGTAAGATATGTAGTAGTTGAATTTCATGTTCTTCCTTGTTCATGAAGCAAACCCTCTGCCTATTTTTGGTATTAGACTGTGTCCAAATATCCACTTTGGTTATTTACTTATGTTATTTACTTATAATTCATATGTTTCAAAATTGTATCTATTGTGTGTAATAAACTAAAACTTATCAACAATTGAAGACTCGGTCAATTAACATAATATGTAGCAATTCATAACTTTAAATAAAACTTGTTTAACGCATAACATGTTGGTTTCCCAATACCACAATGGCAGGTGGGGAGTGTGTATGGGGATTATTTATACCGACCCTCCTCTTTAAGTGTTATAACATATCATATTATTAAATTAACTATATGTAAATAAATTAATACTTATATTTATTTTTACCAGAACTTATTAAAATCAATATTTCAAAATATTTTGCTAATGTTAAGATAACGTTTGTACTATATTTAAGATATCTTACTGTTTAACTGTATATAACCAAGTACAAGCTGTACATGTTAATATAAAAATGGGTTCAGCCCGTAAAATAATAAATTAAAATAAAATAAAACAAAGGTCAATACTAAATAAAAACATAAAAAAATGTAGGTACCTCTGTTGGTTTAATAAGGTCCTAATCTTGTTTGTAAGTCACGATCCACCACACCAAGAATAACTTGTGATTTTAATAATTTGTCTTCACGTGAACCCAGACCACACTATTTTACCTGCTCTCTCAGATCAGATTGTTGGAAAATTAAATATTGATTCGCCATCAAAATCGTATCTTTTAGCATCTTAAGTTCTTGAAAAAACAAATAATAATACCATAACAAAATTTGTAAATGATTGTCTTAGAGTATTATGGCCAGAGGGAGGTAACGACGAAAAAGTTTTATTAATGTTATCTGATGCTGCCCCATATATGGTTAAGGCTGCTAACAATTTAAAACCATTTTATTCCAATCTTATTCATGTGACTTGTGCTGCTCATGGGATTCATCGGATCTTATATTTTTTTCATTTTAATTCAATTTTATCATCATTAAATAATATAATATTGTAGTATTTTTTTTTCATAATTTATGTTTTGATTTTATAACTTACTTTACAATAAGTAAATAGCTGTAATAATCAAAAATTATTTTTTATGATAACATATCACATCATTAAATTATTATATATTTTTAAGTGTATTTAAGTGTATTTTTTAAGAAAAATTGTAGGTATAAACATTGATTAAATATACATGTATATCTAATCAATGGTACTAGGTCGTGTCGCTATTCGGCTGGTCAGTGCGTCGGGAGACATGACGTCGGAAGAGAGCGAAATACTCGGTACGCGTGTGGCTCGGTCGAGGGTTGTGAGCAAAGAGAACGAAGCCGGCCGGTGGTGCGGCCGCGTCGTGCTTGTCGCGGGACGAGTGGCATGGCGTCGCCAATGGGAGACGCGAGATCGAGTTACAAAAGAATATAAATATAAAAATCACGGAAGTTGTATAAATAAAATAAATCACGAATACAAAATAATTGATACCGCGCAGCGGATGGTAACGAGTGGAGTGAGAGCAAAGTGGTGATATGTGCACTGTATCGCCACAATATTTTTATTAGAAAGTTTAATTTTAAATAATTTTGTACATATGTAATTTTATTGTATTTTGAACCGTTTGACTGGTATAAATAAAAAAACGAAAATACCATTTAGTCAGATTTTATGAGCTTTTTCATATTTTTTACTTAAAATTGTAATTATCTCAGTAATAAACAATGTAATAATGTATAAAATGACATTTTTGAGATCCTCATTTAATTTCCGACAAGATATTTATTGTTTAATTATTTTTTGGTTGAAAAAAAAAGTTATAGCACAATATATAGGATTTTAGTAAAAAATGACAAAACTACTCAACTTCAAGTGCCCAGGGGCACGGCTTAAAATTGAATGATGCAATCAGGGACTGGAACCGGTTTTTAGAGAAAATCTAAGAACCAGAACCGTAACCGGAATCCATTTTTTACAATGCTTAGAACCAGAATTAGAACCGGAACCTCATTTTAATGAATAATACGTTTTCCGGTTCTTTTAGGTTCTTATCGGTTCTAAGAAAAAGTCCTGTATTTCAAATAGTTGAATATTTTATTTAAATGGGATTTTGTTGTAATCAAATAATTATTTTTCATAGAAATATTTTTGTTTTGTACATAATATATGGTATTTTTAATTTTTAATTCGAAATAATCGTATTGTATTATGTATTAACTAGCCGACCCGTCACAGCTTCGCCTGTGATTGGTTGTTTATTTTGCCTCCGACGTTGATATGTATAATTTTTTATTCAAATTTTATCGTTTATGTGATCGGAAAGTAAATATAAAAAATG
>NC_042493.1:47822449-47824766 GCF_005508785.2 Acyrthosiphon pisum
TTCGTTGCCCGTTAATCGTAGGTACCAACTCTATGTGACTCAAACTTTGTTCAATTCGTTATTAATAATCGGTGTATGGTGTTCAAAACTTATCTTAACTTTTCCGTGGCCCGGAATAAAAATTCTGGTTCGCAGCAGTAAGTATATTATCAGGTAGGCAATCTACCTGCGGTAGATCGCGGACCCCGTGCTGTTTGTACGTAAGTGTATGATTTAACTCTAAAGTATCAAAGTTATACAAAGTTTGTCGTTTTTACTTAATTCCACCTACGGTGGATTAATATAATCAATTAATACAAAATCCTAATCTAACCTAACCGTACTAAAATCCAATGAATAAAAAAACCAAATTTAGTCCTTATTAAATTAATCTATCTTCTTTCCAGAGGTCTAATCTACACACAAACATTCATACCAAGCTGAACCCGTGCACTCCGTTATCAGTGAAAAATTGCAAATTTAAAAAATTATGATTGTTCAACTATTTTTGGATGTAACTTGTTGCAATGTTCAATAATTTGATTTGGTGCTAGCTTGTACCTGATATGCCCAAATAACCAATGTAAACCAATAATAAATAAATACTAATTTCTACTGTAGACTAACCATTGGCAACTATTCAAAAAATAAATAAAAATAAAATTTCCAATTTCCATCGTGAATCTCGAGATCCTTGTTTGAGCACCTCTTTAAAATGCGAATTTCGAAAAATCCTTTCTTAGTATACAAAGACGCGTTATTATTCAAAAATAATAAGTAAAACACCTGCAAATAAAAAAACGCTAAAGACGTATCACAACTTCACAGCATGTGCCGAATACTACAATAATAAGTAAAACAGTTCGCAAGCCGCGAGTGTCGTCATACAAATGAAATATAAACGCTACGCGTATGTGGTCAGTGGTGCGAGCGAGTACAGCATGCCTACCCCCACTACTACTCCTGTTGGGAAAGCCTGTGTGCGTCGTAGATTATTGCGGCAAGCGTTATAATAGAATCATAAATGACACGTCATGCCACCATGTTTTTAAAATCGAAATTAATAATATTATAATGTGTTATCGATAAAGTTTTGATTATCCGAGACATATCTATATATCTGCTCGTCGGTCTATTGCTCTATCGTCTGCTCGTCGGCGGCGCGGCGGTTCGCGGTGTCGGCGGCGGTGACATGGAAGGGGAAATTTGGGCGGCCACGTCTAGCCACCGCTCGTCGACGGCTGCCGCACCGCGAACCCCTCACCAACCGTTAAAAATTAACTATTTTATGCTATTTTTACCCTTTAAAATGCGAATTTCGAAAAATCCTTTCTTAGTGCGCCTATACATAGTAATAAGTACATTTACTGAAAATTTCATATCCATAGCTTCAGCAGTTCCGGCTAGGCGATGATGAATCACCCAGGACAAGTCTTTTTATATATACAGATAGTAATTTGACTTACACTGTATAAATATGACACAAATTATTCAAGGCTTTATTAGTCCTTTTATTATTTATAGATGAATGCACAAATGATCTTGAAAAAATTTTAAATAATGAAGGTGATGATTTATTTTATGTTTTAAATGATAACAGCATATCAATGCAACCCATATCGGACGATAGTAATATTGCACCAATTAATGGTATAAACTTATATACACTTAAAACTCATATATTATAATCATAGATATATAATAGTATACTTTAGAAGTTTCAAGTACCCACGAATAATATTATACAATCACAACAAAATAACTAAAATAGTTATCCTAGGTTTTTAATATGTAATTTCGTCCAAATTTGTACTTAAAATGAAATAATTAATAAAATAAATTATAATTAATAATTATAATTTATTTAATATAAACATTCAGTAAAATTTTCATGTATCTACAGTTATTCGTTTTTGAATTACAACAAAATAAGGAAATCGCTACATGAGAAATCGAGTGATTATCCATTGTAAAAATTTGAATTTCAAACGATCATAAGAATTTAATTTGACTTTCTTATAGATATTTTTTGTTTGATAAAGGTAGATAATGTTATAAGAAATCTTATATTACATTTTAAAATCTTAGATTTAAAAAGAAAATTTTTACGAATTCTTAACTCAAAATAATTTGCTAATTTTCGTGATTTTTCCATATTTTGTCAATTTTTGAACTTTAAATGCTTATAAAAAAAACTGTGACTAATGATTTTTAATATTTTTCATCTGCTTTTGAAACAATATACTAGGAGCCTTCTATTAAATTTTCAAGCTTTTTTATCCAACAAATAAAATTTTATTGATATTTTTAGAAAAAAAACTAAAAAATATGAAAACTG
>NC_042493.1:47824816-47829612 GCF_005508785.2 Acyrthosiphon pisum
TAAAAAAACGCTAAAGACGTATCACAACTTCACAGCATGTGCCGAATACTACAATAATAAGTAAAACAGTTCGCAAGCCGCGAGTGTCGTCATACAAATGAAATATAAACGCTACGCGTATGTGGTCAGTGGTGCGAGCGAGTACAGCATGCCTACCCCCACTACTACTCCTGTTGGGAAAGCCTGTGTGCGTCGTCGATTATTGCGGCAAGCGTTATAATAGAATCATAAATGACACGTCATGCCACCATGTTTTTAAAATTAATAATATTATAATGTGTTATCGATAAGTTTTGATTATCCGAGACATATCTATATATCTGCTCGTCGGTCTATTGCTCTATCGTCTGCTCGTCGGCGGCGCGGCGGTTCGCGGTGTCGGCGGCGGTGACATGGAAGGGGAAATTTGGGCGGCCACGTCTAGCCACCGCGCGTCGACGGCTGCCGCACCGCGAACCCCTCACCAACCGTTAAAAATTAACTATTTTATGCTATTTTTACCCTTAAAAATGCGAATTTCGAAAAATCTTTTCTTAGTGCGCCTATACATAGTAATAAGTACATTTACTGAAAATTTCATATCCATAGCTTCAGCAGTTCCGGCTAGGCGATGATGAATCACCCAGGACAAGTCTTTTTATATATACAGATTACGACCGACAATCATTAATAATAACAATGATTTATTTACACACATACGGGTTGCATATGTTATTTGTAATATAACAAAAATAATCGAATAACAATTTGTGTGAGTTTTTCTACGAATGTTTACAAAATACCTACGAATAATAATATTTATATAGTTATTTATTACTCTGTCTTACATTATCACACTCACCAGGGATCGAAACCGTTTCAAATTTTAACGGTTACGGTTTTAGTTCTTGAGAACGGTTTTCTAAATTTTCTGGTTTTGGTTTAGGTTTTAAGACCGGTTTTTTAAATTTTTTGGTTTTGGTTTCGGTTTTAAAAAAGGTTTTTCAAATATTTTATCGGTTTAAAGAACGGTTTTAGAAAATTTTCGGTTTTGGTTTTTGGAACGGTTTTTAAAAATTTCCATTTTATTTTCCTGTCTAATTACTGTAGATTCGATTTTTATTATCTATTAACTATTATAAGGGCCGAGTCTAAAGCCCTGAAATATGGCTACTTTGTATAATTAGTGTACAATATACGATATAACAAATAAACGTTCAGCAGAACTAATTTCGTGTTATTAACTTGAATATTTTGTACCTAATTTAGGTGCCTCATGCCTACTTTTGCATTCGACATAATGTTATGTTGCCATATTATGGTTGAGATCATTATTCGATTACATTAATATTTAATTGTATATTACAATAACATCACACTATATTATTTGTATTTTCAATTTTCAATCATAAGTTTAGTAATAATATATATTATATTAATATTTCGTAATACTCAGTAACTGCATCGGGATTTTTAACAATAAATCCAAACATAATAATTTTTTCGTATAAAAATAGTAGAATTACAAATAATATAATTAACTTTATGGAATTCAAAGAAACCGACATTAGTTTTAAATTTTAATCCGTTATTCAAGAATAGTACAAGAGCGGTTTTTCAATTCTATGGTTTCGGTTACGGTTTTTTAACAGGTGTTTCAAAGCTTTTGGTTCCGGTTCCAGTTCCGGTGTTCAGAAATGAGAAAACCGTGGTTTTAACCTGTTTTTTGGAAAACCGGTTAAACCGGTTTCGATCCCTGACACTCACACATTGACACATTATATTTTAATTTATATTTTAATTAATGCCAAGTGTTTGTATTTGTTCTTAAATACTTTTTCTTAAAATTATTTGAAATGTATTTTAAATACTTTTTGAATGTATGTATTTGTGTTTTGTATCTTTATTAAAATGCAATTTAAACGTATCTTTTACAAAACTGGGCCAAGTTATGACTCTGAATAAAAAATCTACCTAAAAAGCAATAAGTAATATTTGAAAAAATGCATATTTAAGAACCGGTATTAACCGGAACCGGAACCGGAACCCTTATTTTGTAATTTTAAGAACCGGAATCGGAACCGGAACCAATCATTTATTTATTTTAAGAACCAAACCGGAACCAGAACCGAAAAAATCCTTAAGGTTCCAGTCCCTGAATTCAATGATTGATTTAAAATTTTGCAGGTATTATTTTTTTGGGTATTAACAAAAAATGGGTAGGTGCCGTAAACTGTACGATTAAAAAAAAAATTTACAAGAGTAAGGTAAGGCCCACCCTAGTCTATCCTGTAAAAAAAGAAACCATTTGCGCTAAGTATTACTTTGAACACGAATGCAAGATACTTTGTGTGTTTTGGTTTAAGTGTAACTCGGTTTAATTGCAATTCGATTCTGATGTAATTATATTCAACTAATTTAAAGCGGGTGCCGCGTTGGACTTTTTTTGTTAGTTTTCGTAAAACTTTGCCAATAATTCCTATATATAACATAGGGTGTGAGCAGGCTTGCAAAGTATTCGAATACAAGTATTTGAATACTTGTATTTAAATACTTTTTGAAGTATTTATATGGTATTCTAAATACAATTTTTTTTTATGTACTTTTTAAGTATTTTGAATACTTTTTAAAAGTATTTTTATTACAATTTAAATACTTGTATTAAAATACCATAAAGTACGTTTTATTAATTTTAATTTATTATTTTTCACAAAAAATTTACAACACTTAAAATAATATTGTTTTCGTTGAAAACTAATATTATATTTTTGTATACTTAGTAAAAGTAGGTAATAACAATATTTAAAATTTAAAAAATACCACATCAAATTTTATAAATACTGTACAGCAGAGCGACATCCACTTACCCACCTTTTTAATATTTTTTTAGTATTATTTCTTGCAAGCCTTGAAGAAATGACTAATGATACTAATTTTGATTGAAAAGACTGTTTCTCAAAGACACACTAGTCAAGATCTATTTTAGGTATTAGAATTATTTTCGGATTCTTTTAATACATTACAATTTATAAACTCTACTGGCTCAACTCTTTCATAATTCTTTTTTAATTCTATTTGTCTTTTAGTTAACTTAGATAAACTAGAACTTGATTTATATGCATATTTTGGCATTTTCTAATAGCAAATAAATCATATAATATAGGTATTAATATGAGCACCTAATGGGCATTTTAAATAAGTACTTATTATTATAAAACGCTTTACATAGGTAGGTATATAATATTGTCTGAAATAGAGTATTAATAATTTAGCATGTAGTGATAGTGTATGTGATAGATATTATAATATACCTACCTAATACCTACATACCTATATTATTTAAAGCTATATAGGTATGTATATAATTATATCTAATGAATTAAGAGGTAATGTATTGTATTCCCTATCTTCTTTTATAAATTTTGAATATTAATTATTTAATAGTGGGACATAGAGATTATAGAGACCATATATATTGCATATGCTGTCATTGAGATATTTTGTGAAAGAAAGTTTAACTTAATTTAAATTAATAATAATAATTGTAGTAAAAAATAGATAATAAATATATAATACCATAAGTTACTGCAGTAATATTGAGTAATATGCATTAAATATCATGATTGTATATATTTATTTTGTATATTTGTATAATTGTTAGTGTAATGTAAAAATTGTTATCGTACTGCACTTCAAAAATCTATAGTTCTATTACTTAATTACCATATTGTTATCTGCTTTACCAAAATTTCAAAAATTTTAATTCTATATAAGTATTTAGAGTATTTATAGATACATACAGTAAAATAGTATTTAAACTATAATATATTCAAACAATAATTAATATAGGTACTGCAATACTTTGGTACTTACAACTGTATAGTAAAGTGTAGTCTATGATTTTACAATGGCACTGGCAATTTGAGCAGATTAGCGCCTCTTATAATTTATAAGGCACACAATCAAGCACTGCGTAGAACTAACATACCATAAAGTACAGTGAATAATGACTCGACTGCTAGACGGGAACAACACTCAGGTTAGGTGATAGACACAATAGGGTCGGTGCTGGGCCCCGCTCTGTGGAATGTTGCATACAACTCTCTGTAGAGCATGGAAGTCCCACCCGGTGGGCTTTGCGGACGACCTAGCAGTTGTCTGCGTGGCCAGGACCGGCCAGCTGCTCGAAGTGGCGCATAACTCCGTCTTCGAATCCATCGACACATGCAAAGGGGCCTGGAGCTCGTCCACCAAAAAATCGAGGCAGTACTCCTCACAAACAGACGAGCGTACTTCCCGCCCAGCCTGTTGGATCAGCAGACCCCGCGTAGCTTACCCCGCCTACGTGGAAGTAAACGCTATCTGAATACGGTTGTACTAAACAAGGATCTATCCAACACCATGTTGAGATTTCAGATCGTAGGTAGGTAAACGTAAATTTAACCGAATCAGCTGATGGAGTTTCGCAGTTTCGCTTCATTATTGTTGTATGGGAAACTAAACGAATATTTTTCGCCCTATAATAGGTACACGTTTATTCTTCGACCAACCAATTATAAACGAACTCGCTGCAGGCTTTCTAGCAGCTAGGGTACTTAAAAATAGTGAAAATAGTAAGTTTTTTTTCAAAATAGTGAGTTAAAGTGAGTTACATCTTAAGGATAAAATAACAAATTCTTAGGTAATTAGGTAATTGCAAACTTTAATGTTTTATTATAAAATATAACCATAGACGTAAATAGGGGGGGGGCTTAGGAGGGCTTAGCCCTCCCTAAACCATCTGAAGCCCTCCTTAAGATATTTAATATATAGGTAAT
>NC_042493.1:47830147-47833274 GCF_005508785.2 Acyrthosiphon pisum
ATAGCCTCAAAAACGACTGGACTGTTTTAAATAAACATTGTATCAATTGTTATGTAAAAGTTATTAAATTGGTTAATTTTTAAAATCCTATAGGCCATAGCCTATGGATAGCTAAAGAATAGTTCACACGTAATTTTTTTCAGCATACGAAAAAAAAAATTTTTTTGTGTATCTAAATGGTTACAATTGGTTACATATTTGTATTATATAATTAGAAAAAATGTGACATATACATTTTGTACAAAATATTTACTATAAATACATATCTTTGGACTAGACATTAATTAATTACACCCATTAAATATACTTATATACATTAATTTACATTTAATTTGTGATAGTTTTGAATTGTATTATATAGATCAAATACAATTGTGTGTAAGTAGTGGGTGGAAGATAAGTCTCCCACTCTTTTTGTTCTTGAAACCTTTTAGGCTCAAGCCCTATGAATTTGAGGACCCTATTTACGTCCATGAATATAACTATTATAACCAGGGCTCGTAAGTTCATGCATCTGCATGTTTTTTTTGCTACACAGGAAAACATGCTAACTGAGATACAAATCCGTTTCATTACAATAGTAATAATAATATGAAGTTTGATAGTGCATGTCTTGGTGTAAAGGCATATTTGGCATATAGTCGACTTTTTACAGTCGTTAGTGCATATTATTTCATGGAAATATTTTTTAGACAAATATTTGAAAAGTTTCTTGTTTCTTATTTATATTTCCGTTAACAAAATTATAGTGATTTGATTTATTTTTATTCTCGTGTGAATGTGTGAGTACCTAGTACCTAGTATCCTAGTAGTCAGTAGAACTTATTTAGATTTTATGCGTTTTACGTAGTACCGCGGAAACAATGTAATCGCTACCATTACCATCCTCCACCGTACAAAGTTTGTCGTCGAATGCGACGACATGTACACGCGTGCAGCTCTCACCAACCAGCATTTATAATTTTATACATTGGTACAGTAGTTTTCTTGCACTCGCCACTCGCCAGTCACCGATAAGTTTACTCGTATAAGTCGTATGCATAGGCGCAAATAGGAGGGCTTTAGGGGCTAAGCCCTCCCAAAAATGTCCATAGCCCCCCAAACATTTCCTACGTTTTGTTTTAAGCTTATTCAATATTATCAAAGTAAGGCTTTAGCCCCCCAAATCCCAAACGCTATTTGCGCCTATGGTCGTATGCGTTTGTTCAATTTCCCGTTTTAGTGTTTTCGTGTGAGGTACCGTACACATTATTCATATTATGGGTGTAGACAAAAATTACTGCCTAATTAAGATGTATAAAGATAACAAAGCTATTTGAACTTCACAAGTTAATACTTTAACAAATTTAATAATTTATTTTTATTTTATAAATTTTGACTGTTAAATATATAAAAATTAAAAGGAATAAAATACTTTTAAAATGTATTGATTTATTCTTATTATTTAAAAATTTGCTCATGATTTCTTTACATAATGCATATTTTGTGTGCATAATTTTAAAATGTTAGGGCATATAAATGCATATTTTCGGACTTTTTAGTGCATATTTTGACAGTTTTTAGTGCATGAATGCATGCTTATTTATGCATTTCTTAGTGCATGAAGTTACGAGCCCTGGTTATAACCTATATAATAACAATAGTAATAATAATAGATTTTTTATCAAGTTTATATTATCTACATTATGTCATTATATTATAATGAGATTTGTGTTGGTATTCACTATGACTATAGCACATTAGCACCTCTCGTAAGATATGACGTAGGGGTTATTATTTTTTCTACTACGGAACGTCGCAACGCTCTACTGAAAAATAGTGAGAAAAGTGATGAAATTTAGGATATAGTAAAAAAAAGGTGAGTTGATTGTGAAATATTGAGAAAAAGTGAAAAAAGTGAGTCACTAGAAAGCCGAACTGTAGTCGTTAAGTAAACGTAGATACACCACATATAATATACGAATGTTGCTCTACCAATAGTAGGTACACGAAAAATATACAAATATTTTTGACCATATTATTCGACCAACCAATTAAAAACGTTTTGCCGGTCGTAAATCGAATGCTAGGCTATCCCTATCGTTACGTAACGACAACGACGACGCCTGTAACACAGATTTTGTAGTATCGATTAGTATCATTTATCAAACGTTTTCGTCACAGCTATAAATGTAATAGTATGTAGGTAGTCTTGATAATATTAATAATTACTACGCGTTTATACGTACAGAAGTTTGAATACTTCTGTATGTATAAACGCGTATACTGATTGGTATATTTTGATTTCAATACGTACCTACCATGGTGTATTATAATAGATACCTAATCTGTATATTATATAAATGCGTTGTCGGCAGATAAAATTATAGTTATTGGTATACTGTATAAATATTTTCAATATAGAATACGTATTAAATAATTAACAATGTATTGTATTATACACTACTGCGTAGGTACAGTATATTATACGATATCAGATTAAGTTAAAGTAGTAGACGATAGACGTACAGCATTTACATTTTACACAACAGGCGAATACAACGTGTGAAACAGTGAAAGATAAATAAAACTTTTCAGTTCAGTGTTCACGACGTTCACGTCTTCACGAGTGAGGAACGCCGAGCACAGCTACTCCGCGCTGACGGTGACGACGAAGCGCAACGTCCTTACATATGTGGGGTGGGGGGTGAGATATGGGATGGTCGGAGCGAGTTTATTACGACCAAAATATATTTCCGTACATTTATCGTGAAAACAACAACGCCGCCGCGGCTCGTAGATTAATCGACCCACGACTCATTTAAGAGGATGCCAGCGCTCTATTCGTTTTCTCTCTCTGGCCCTCGCGCAACATAGACAAAACGCATTTAAGCAAAATCATTTTTTCTATGCGTTTAAGTAATTTTAGAGTAAAGTCACCTATTACAAAAAAGATAAAGAATAATATTTTTGAGGGAATGACATCGATTTTATATTTTATTATTATTTGACTTTGTATTTGACTTTCAAAATAAATAAAAAAATGTTGTAAATTTAAATGATGTTTAAATTGTTTTGAGACAATATTTAGACAAATCGATATGTCATCAGGCGCGGATCTAGAACTAAAATTGAGGGGGGGTCATAT
>NC_042493.1:47834608-47835869 GCF_005508785.2 Acyrthosiphon pisum
CCCCCCCCCCCCCCCATAGATCCGCGCCTGTATGTCATTCCCTCAAAAGTATTATTCTCTAACTTTTTTGTCATGGGTGACTTTACTCTAAGATTACTTAAATACATAGAAAAAATCATTTTGCGTAAATGCATTTTGTTTATGTTGCGTGTGAGCCAGAGAGAGAAAACAAATAGTGCGCTGACAGCCTCTTAAGGACCTGTGAACGAGCGTAATTTTTGTTCGTTTAGATAATTAGATCATTAAGTGAAAGTGAATTAAACATACTTTCTGTAGTCCGACACATTTTCTCTGTCCTATAATTCACATTTTTAATTGGAAGTGTTTCCTAACAAACTACATAGTGCAGACATGTACATTGTACATCCATTAAAATCGGACTTCAGGAAGCATCCTTAATTTACTTAATTAATATTAATTTTAAACATCCTTTCTTAATGAATGTCTACATCATGAAACAAAACTACTGACCGAATTTTATAGTTATAGCTACAGTGGTTTCGGCTAGGCAGTTTTTTCTATTTTCACACTTTTCAACCCGTTTAACCTTGTTTAGTGGTTAAACTTCAAAAAATAAAGTTTATAGAAAATGTTTATTTTTGGTATAGAGTATGAGTATGTATACTTAATTAGTATATGTATGAGCATGAGTATATTTAAACCGTGATTAAAAATAAATGTATATATTAGGGTACCTCTATATTAAATAATTAAGATATTGAGGCCGGGAAGTTTTAAAATTGCCCGACCACAGTTTGAAAACTTTGGCACCACTGCTTATCTCATAGCATTTTATAGGTTACCAAAAACTACCTATTGGCCTGGAAATAATAGTCTCACTGCCAAAATGTTCAAACAAAAAGTTTTTCCAGAATCCATCAAAACATACTATAGTGGTTACCATTTGAAAAAATAAAGTCGATTTAATTATTGGTACAACTACGTGTTTAAAAATTTTGAAAATGTTATAAAAAAAATTGCCTGTTAAAAATAAGACACACTACGTCTTTTTTTGATTTAACGAAATTCTATATCATCGATCCAAAATTGTTAATCAAAAAAAAAACCCACGTACGCGTACAATGACATTAGATATAAAAAAAATGTATATTTTTTGTATAGTAAAAAATTGTACAGTAATATAAAGCCATTAAGAGGATGTTATACCCGCATGTGTTGTCTCCGTCTTACAAGTTACAAGTGCATAATATAGCAAATTATACACTCGGCAAAACACGTGTAGCTCCGTTGGTTTAAAAAT
>NC_042493.1:47835919-47838829 GCF_005508785.2 Acyrthosiphon pisum
CACAACATACAATTTATTGATAATATAGTCTTTTTAATTTTTAATTTGGAACACTAAAAATTTAAAAAATAAAATAAACACTTCAATAATTACCTACTTATATTTACTAACATTATAATAGAAATATAAATCAAGCGATTCTACATTTTCAGGCAAAATTAGATTCATTTAGTATTTAACTATTCAAGCACAAGTAATTAATTAATATAATTACTTTTCATTTTTAAAAATATTACTACTCAATTACTTTTAAGTAAAACATATCTATACATTATTTAAAATACATTTTTAGACAACTAATTTTAAATCACTTACAGTAAGTTGTCTATCCATAAAGATGGCATGAAATAATTGTTTTCATAAAATAATGACTGAAACATTTTAATTCCAATAACTTAAATTAAAAATATTTGATGTACTTACATTTGATTGTAATCTTGTATTTTCAGCAATTCTTTTTAACTCAGGTGTTTCAGCTACAGTTGTATGTTTTGCTTTTGGAATATGTCTGAAATATGTTATGCAATTTATTAATTAATAATGTAGGTAGAATAAACATTAGTCATTCAGTAAATAGTATCAAATACAAAGGTCATGGGATTCCTCTTCATTTTTTGATTATTTTTAAAGAAAAAAAAAAAATTATAATTGTATGACATAAACGTAGCACGCTACTTGATATTTTCTGCTTCAAAGAAAATGTATGAATCCATTAATTGTATACATACCTAAAGAGAATTAGGTAATTTTATTCGTTTCTATGGCGATCAACAAATGGTGGTTACTCAAAATCGGTTAAAAAATAAAACATCTGTACTTAGCCCAAAAACATATTTATGTTAAGATCTATTTAATGTTGTAGAGTATTTGAAAAAATGTTGATTTTAAATTAAGTACTTGTACATTTGATTAAAATGTAAGAGTTATTGTAAAAGCCAGTAAATTGAATAGTATACATTATGTTATTGACAAGCTTATGAATATCAATGAAAAAGTATAGAATCAATTTTTTTTTTTTGTGGGGCAAAGCTCTCAAGACTTGAATTGCATGTTTTGTAGCGTCATAGTTTGAAAAATGTGGCTGTCCCTTTGAATTATTTTTAGATCAGCTACTGATAGTCAGAATCACAAAATTATAGAAAAAGTGTTATAAATTATAATTGTTGAACTCCTTTTGCAATAAATTCTTTCATAATATTTTCCAAAAACGTTTAGCACTTAAATTTAATGTCAAAAACGCTATTAAAAAAAAAAATATATCTATGACCACTAATGAATATATGTTAGGTACTAAATAAAAAATATTTAGATATAAAATAATTTATTATAGGAACAATTCTTAGTCTTGTATTATTTGAATATATTAATAATTTATACCTGTCATAAAACAATAAGGTTTAATGTTGTATTATAATATATAAATACCATTTTTATTTACTTATATGGACATTGTTATAGATGAATAAATTTTATATACTCATTTTGTTCAATTACGAAATGAAATTTACTAAATTTTAACTAGATCAAAATATATTCACTAAATAATACTTACATTTATGTTTAAACAATATGAATATACATTTTCAAAACATATATGCAAGAAACAGATAGCCCATAAATAAAATTGATAAGTGGTGTGGTATCAATATTACTGCTATTAAAATATTATGTGATTATACGATTAGTGTACTAGTGCATATTTTGATATCTTTATGAATAAAAAAATTACAGCCTTCAGTTGTATTTATAATTTATACAATAATGAATGTAGTTGTGTATTGTATAATATGATCAATATACATTTAATTTGTTTTCCTGTCAATTTTTCATTTAAAAAATAAAAATCAGTTTATTAAAACCACAGATTGAGAAATATTAAGAAAGTTTAATCATAATATAGGAACTATAAAAAGAAATGTACCAACAATATTTTAATTTTTATAATTTAAGATTCTTTAAAAGCAAAAATCATCTACTTTTTAATTGTAAACTTTTTTATAAATAAAAAGTATTGGTTAAAGATTTTATAAAAACTAAAATTTGACCACAATAATTTTGGCAAGAAAATATGTAAGTAAATGCATTGATTAAAAATATTTTGTGTTATTGTATCTAATGCTATTTGTAAGAATATACAATTACACAAGGTAACAAATTATTCAAACCTAACATACATATCATATAACATGTCTATTACATGTATCATTTATGACAACTAATATGAGAACACTAAATTATTAAAAAAAATTCCATATCATACTCGAAATTAATTTTGCTATACAAATAATCGCTAACATGTACCCAGTAAAACTGATAATAATTTAATATTAAAATATTTATTTAATATATTGTAGTTATTCCAATTTAAAAAAAAAAAAAAAAAAATCATCAACGTCATATTCTAAAGAACCTTAATATTAAGCACTTTAGTTATTAATTATATTTTACAGATTAGGTAATGCAATTATTTAAATATTTATTAATTTAACAGGTTATACTGTTTTTCTGATAATCATTTTATCTTTGATATATAACATTATAAATAAGTTTAAGGTAATGTAGGTACTTTGCTATAGATTTTTATTTAGATTCCTACAAGGCTGCTTTAAGTTTTTATTTAAATGACTTATCACGTCCGGCTTTGTATAAAGCCTTAACATCAAGCAATGATGAATAAGTCTAAGACAGAACTAAATAATATGTTTGCAATTAAATTTAGTAATTTATCAAATAAATCAGATGAAACAGATTAAAGATTTTTCATAGGTATTATGCTTTAATTATATTTAAGTACTTAAAAAGTATTAAATTAGTTTTTAATTAAACTCCCCTCTTCTGGATTAAATTAAACTTTGGTAATATTATGTTGAATTAAGTTATGCGATCTATTTTATTATTACTGAAAAATAG
>NC_042493.1:47838879-47846282 GCF_005508785.2 Acyrthosiphon pisum
TGTTCTGGTTCCGGTTGCGCAGTGTAGCCACTCGTAGGCCACGCCAAATTCCCCGAATGGATGAACTCCGTGGGGTCACCACATACTAGTTGTTATTATTGTTGTTGTTGTTGTTGTTATTGTTGTTATGCTTATGTTGTCAGTTTGTAACTAATTGTCGACTTGTCGACTGTCATTCGAATCATCCGATTGGCCATTGCCGTTGACCGAGGTGGCGACTGGTGAGGTCCGAATTCCGAAACACCGAAATCCTGATTTATTACTTAGCGTTCTAGTTTGTAAATCGGAGGTGCCCAGAGGGTGATCTGATGATTTGGGTGCACAAATTGTAAAGAATTCCCACTTCCCAGACCATTGAATAATACTGTTCAATAATTTAAAATGTAGCTACTTATTGACTATGATTTACCTCTTTATGTGTATCCATGTGAACTATACAAAAATAAAAAAATATAAAAATAGAATCGATCACAATATTACACGGCCGCGGGGGGGCTCTGCTCCCATACCCACAACACTACATAATACCACTATTTAGTTTATAGCATTATACTATTCATGACAAAATAGATTTATTTTGTCATGATACTATTATTCACAATACCATTTTAGAAAATTTTAGTTTTTTATTATAGTATTTTGTTATATTAAAATGTACTGTGGTCTGTGTTAAACATAATTTCCTATCAATAGCTGAAAATGTGTTCAATATTTCGTCTGGAACAATGACACAATGTTATTTGCCAAGTTCGGTAGAGACATAGTGGTCTGTATTCTCCAGATAGAAAATTAATTGAATTATTTGGTTGAGTTCTTTTTTTGTTTTGACTCTTTAAAAAATTCTATTTTTAAATAATTTGCTTTGAATATCATAGTCGTAGTACGAACAGAAAAGCTAACTAACCTGGAGGGGGAAACGTCCAATAATATATAATTTTTCACAAAATTGTACGATTTTTAACCATAACATTCTGAAAATGCCTTTTCTATTTTCATATTTTGAATAGACTCATTCAACTCAATAACAACATTAATAATAATTTTGGCCTCCTCTAATGTAGCGGTTTTGGATTGTAGTATCTGAGCATGTCTATAAAGCTCCTAATAAATTGCTTTAAACAATTACCTATTAATACCGATTGATATTATAAATTTACATATTGTAATTTAAGATTTTAATATAGTATAATCACAATGCTAGAATAGAAGATAAAAAAAATAACAACAATAATGAATTTTTAAAAATAAAATTACATTATTAAAACCATAAGTATAATTTTGAAATTACAATGATATGGAACATGCGGATGGAGGTGTTTAAATAGTACTGTGGTAGCGTGGTATTTTTACTCCAGTAAATGATGCAGCATATTTTAGCTGTGAACCCAATTGAAGTAGTTACACAAAAATAAAAAAAAAGATAGGCACCTATATTCTGTGGTCTCAAGAATCTGAGCATAGCATAGCGTGATGAATTTATATGTGGATGTATAGCCTATAATGTGTTGGTACACCCTACACAACATTATATTCTAAAAATGTAATTAAAACAAAATTTACGGCCGGGGACCAAATAAAATTCCAATGAGCTAAGTCCCCTTCCCACCATTCTACGCCTAATGCCTATGAATCTGAGTACTTTGTTATGAACACTAAATAGAAAAAGTCAAAAAAAGTCTGCTGAAAATGAGTACCGCTTGGCGCTTTGGTGTACATTAGGTGTTTAGTGGGTCAGTATAATGGGTGTGTTGAATTCGAACTCAATGATAAAAATATACCATTGTCTCTATAGGTACTATCAACCACGATAAAAGATATACCTTTAATCGTGCTATCAACGTTTCTGAGCGGAGATTTTTAAGTAGGAACATAGACCTTATACATGAGTAGGAAGTACCTATACTTTATGATGATATATTTTTTGTCTTTTTGATATTACCAGGTATTAGTGTAAATTACAGAGAGGTTAATATACATCTTATCAAAATATATCGCATATTTGCATTTATTTTAATTATTACACATAATATTACACCTATTATTGCTACTATTTACTAAATTTGAATCAATAGGTACCATCTTACCATAGAACAGACAGAACCGTGTAAATACTATTTTTAGTAATTAGTAATTACTGTCAGACTGTCTACTATATAATATAATACAAAATAATATCGATCTCCGTTATCGCAGCGATCAGCCCGGATCGACGGGTATCGCATGCCGACAACGCGAACGAAATATAACAATAGTCTTATCGTCGGTCTGCACGACACACGGCAAACGTATGAATCGCTAACTGCAGAAAGGGGACAAGCCCATTTTTATCAATTTTGATTTTGTTATCATTTTTCATTAAGCTCGGGTAAATACATTGTTTATTGCAGAAAGGAGTCAAATTCGACTATCCAAACGCTAAATATAGTTTTTGGAAATTTCAGTTTACTACAGAAAAGGCGAATCCCGGAAAAAAAGAACAATTTCCAATTTTTAAAAATGTTAAGAAAGTACCAGTGGCGCAACTAGGGTTGAAATGTTAGGGGGGGCTGTAAATGCGCGTAACTAAAAAAATGTAGTTATTGAAGTTTTTTTACATTCTTATAAAGAACCCTAAAATACACATTTTGGAAAAAAAATTTGAAAAATCGATAGGTTGCTAAACCAGAATTATGCCAAAAAATCATACAAACAAAATCAATTATTTATTTACTAAAATATTAAATTATACCTTATTTTTTAATATTTATATTATAATTTTCAAATAATCATCACACGGTACAAAAATACGCCTGGAAGTTGGATCCGATGAAACGAAGTTGGCTCAAGATGTTATAGGTGGATATGAAAAAAATAAAAAAAATACTATTTATGTAAACATGCGAATTAGACTTGTAACATTATGCAAAGGTTATAAAAACGGTAAAAGGTGTATTGAAAATTTCTTAACTACTGTAGCACACACGATACAGGCTCATGGTATGATTTCGTTTTTTGTCTCACCTAGTTATAAAAATGGACCTATCCCCTTTCTGCAGTTAGCGTTTCATATACATAATAGTTCATGATGACATAATTAAAATCACTACAATATATTGTGATTTCCACAAAATTACTAGAAATCAAAAAAAAAAATTATAATTTACAATTATATTTACGGAGGATTGAGTTCCATAGACAATAATCAAAAATAATTGAAAATAGTTACAAATTGTCTAGATATATTTTCTGAGACTGTATATTATAAAAATAGTAAAAAAAGTTAGTGGTGTTTCTTATTTCTCGGGGTTGAACCGAAGGCGTCTTGTCAGTGGCCGCCAAGGGAAACGCTTGACTGCTTAAGCATGACTAGTATAAATATACAATGTTTGTAACGTATAATGTTATTAGTGTTACTTCTTTGAGTGTATTTCTTGTCATTGTATAGATTTCCAGGAGAACTTTTAACACACACCCCTACGAGGATAATACTAAGAAATTTAATTTCTAAAGAAAATTACCTCGATTTTTCCGGCATACTTTTGGAATTCACACAATACAACAGCGGCGACTCTACACTAGCGCCATGTGACTATGAGAGGAAAGAGCAAACTACAAATGGCTTTGTATTGCTCCACCTGTCACATACGACACACTATACACACATGTAATTTGTCTAATAATTAAAATTAAATAAATAAATTAAGCTATTAATTAAGATAGAGAAGACGGACACGCACTAAAATCAAAATTTTAGCCCGAGGACACAAGTTAATGACTGTATCCGAAATTCAATTATAGGCCGCAGTATTATTAACTTAAAGTGAGGGCAATGACATAATACGTTTATCGTTTTACGTCCGCTCATTTTACGTCCGTCTGACTCTAGAATCTATTGATATTTGATTCCATATATTTTATACCCCAATATAGACTATAGTTCAGTTTTTAAAGATTGAACGTCAAACACAAACGATTGCAAGAAAATTTTAACACAATTTAAACACTTTTATTGCATTCAAAACAAACATAAAATATCTCTCTAAAGGCCCGTCTGACTGTCGTTCGCCTCTCCGCTACGACCGTCACACACACACACCTGCCGAACGACAGCAGCAATACGCCGCGGGGCTCTCTTCCTCACTCACACAGCGGCGTTACCGTTATGTGATCACAATTCACAGCACAATTATTTACATCTCGGGAACTTACCATGTTAGACACTTAGACTTACATACTAAAATAGGAAAACAAAATTACTGACCAAATTTCATATTTGTAGATTCAGCAGTTCAGGCTAAATGATGATGAATCAAGTTCTTTTATATAGGTATATAGATTGTATCCCTATCATACATATTTTATACAATATTATAATATATTATTTTACATGATTTTAAAAATTTTTTTTTATTATCTTAAATCATGGTGTATAATCAATGTTAAAAAAGGTAATAACAATATAATATGTTATATTAATTTATAATAATTTATATTTTTTATTTTTTGTTGTATGAGAAAATATTATGCTAATCAAAATTAAGAGGTATAGGCATAGGCGCAAATAGGGGCGGGGGTTAGGGGCTAAGCCCCCCAAAAATGACCATAGTCCTCCCAAACATTTCCTACATTTTGTTTTAAGCGTATTCAATATTATCAAAGTAAGGCCCTATTAGCCCCCCAAATCTCAAACGCTATTTGCGCCTATGGGTATAGGATAACGATAGAAATTGAATATTATAGCCTCCTCCCTCAATTAAATTACAGCATTTCAGCGTGAGTTTATGTGCTTATGGTGTCTTCTGGTAGGGTTTCCATGGACAAATTTGTTAAAAAGGTATACTTATGAACTACTGAAATTAGTCCTTGATATTTGAACATGTTGACGTTATGTAGACATTTCTAGACATTTGGTTTGTAGGTCCCTGGCGTATATTGATTTAAATACTATTTGGTCCTCCTTTTTTTATTATTATGTTTATTTATTTCTTCAGTGACTTTTAAATAGAAAATAATATTAAGTTTGGAAATTAATTCATTATTAGTTGATAGTTCTTTATGATTTCTTGGTGAAGTCAGGTTTTTCTAATTTAATTTTTTTCAATTATTTTACTGTACGAAAATGACAAAAACCGTCCACGTTGTTCCATGATGTAAAAAAAATCTAAAAGCTTATTTCCCGGGTTTTTTTATAACAATTTGTAGTGTATAATTATTTAATATAATATTTTTTACTATACATTTTTGTTTACCTACTATCGATAATAATCAATTCAATTATGATATAAAAAAATTCGTAATTTACGAAAATACAGTATACGGCTTTTGATAACCAATGTCACTGCTAATAGGGATATTCTGACCCCTGATTATTGATTACTGATTAAAGGTCCATTCCCACTGCTCCGGGACTTGTCAGGGCCGGGCCCGTGCCAGAATCGGTCCGGGTGCAAGAAAACAATTATTTATTCTTATTTTTAATCTGGCTTCGAAACAGAATATTTTATTGTATTTTAAATAAAAGTTTAATGTTTGTGCTTATTATTATTGCTTACTATAATTTAAATATGCCTATATTCCAATAAAGTCTGTGGACTATGTGGTTTAAGTTTAATGAATAACACATATACAGGACTATGTTGTAAACTTGTACTAGGTATATCGTATTATATTAAATTATATTAAGTAGTATATTATTATTCATTAGCTATGTAAATTATACTTAACACATTGAGTGCCAGGCCAAAAATTACAAAACTGACCATTCTGACCGGGACATTTTTTTATGATGTGTTTATAATATACACGTGTATCATTATCAATACACATGGCACAAATAAACATATTAGTTGTGTATTGAAATTGATACACATAGCACTCAAAGTGTTAAAAAAAAAAAATAATATCTTATATTATGTAGAAAATACTTAATACTTACAGTAGTAGGTACAGTAATAATCGTATATCTAAGTTATCATATGAAAATTAATATGAGTAATTTTTCAATAAATTATTATTATTGACTGATAAATTTAAACAAAATTATTGTAATACTGTAATAGTATATGTATAATATAATAAATAAGTGTTTAGGATGTATATTTGTACAGTTAAAATAGTTTGAAAATAAAAATATTGCGTTGTTACAATTTACATTTAACACAGGACTATAATATGTCATAAATTATTATATTATATAGACTATACTACTATAGGTACTAATGTACTAAAATATAGTATATAAATTTATATCTGTGTTAAAATATGTTCTATGATTGTTCCGTGTTCGGTATAGCCGGTAGGTATATTAGGCATTACAATATTTTATTTAGTACCTACTGAAAATAAATATTTAACTATATAGGTACCGGCATACCACCTATAATAGGTAAAATAGCTATAACCTTTGTTCGTATTTTTACCATAAAAAAAGATTTAAGATAGTATAAACTATAAAATATAATTTAAAAACGGAAATGATTTTTTATTTTTATTGTATATAAATATTATAGAATAAAATAATCAACTCTGACTATACTATTATATTATGTTTCTGTTATTAATTAATAATTATGATTCATCGATCATGATTATACATAAATCTATAACATTTTTTTTTTTACCTAATTTTCTTTACAGCCTACAATTTTAGCATACTATGTATCATTTCAGTGATTATTAAACATATAGGCAATACAAGTCACATATAATTATTATGTACCTACATTATACATTTTTTATACGTACTTATACTAGTTATACTTATCAATTATTAGTTATTACTTATATTATATACATTACATGCTTAAGTTAAATGTATGTATATGTATATTACATGTTCGTTAGGGCCGTATCTAGGCCCTAGGGCATGGCGATCAGGACCTATGCCCGCGCCCTTAGACTAGCGCAGCCAGTTCCATAAACATGCTTACTGGAGTCTGGGCGTCTGGCTATCATTAATATTTTTTTTAAACAATTTAAATATTGGGATATGACTGGTATTTAGTTATTATTTTAATAACAGATTTAATTACATTACAATTTAAAAATTATTAAAAGTTTTAAAAATACTTACTTATTTTTATAGTATTCTAATAATACAGTTTAACAATATCAGGCTAGAAATATCGAGATATCCTAAAGAAGATAGACGAAAGAGAAATGTGATGAAATCTCATATATCTCATGTGATAGCACGTGAGCTCACGTGACGTGACAAGAGTCTGTTCCAAGCTTAGACATTTGATGGATCTATAGTCACACTAAGACAATTACATATTATTTTTTTTATTAATTAACCCGCGGCAACTTGGTGACCGAGATTCGATCCCGCGACGGTGCGCGTAACCAACTTAGACCACTCGGTCACTCCGTCCACCAATTACATATTATTTTTATAATTTTTCATATAACAATCTATATTTTTG
>NC_042493.1:47846382-47881233 GCF_005508785.2 Acyrthosiphon pisum
AGATAATAATCTTACCTTTAGATTTCATCAGAGGTCAATTCCTCTAATTTTTAAACCGACGGAACTACACGTGTTCTGCTGAGCGTAGAATTTGCTATGTTACGCACTTGTAAGACGGAGACAACACATGCGGGTATAACGTCCTCTTAATATGTAATGATACAATTATTTTGAAGTTAAAGTTGAAAGGGGGCCCACTATGTGTATAGTGTCTCGGTGCCCAATTGATCCTTAATCCGGGCTTGATGGTAGCCGTAAGCCGTAACCCTGACCGCAATCGGTCCTAAAACCCTACAAATGCATTGTACAAATAAGAACAACAAATGTGGAGAACAAAGAAAACAGTTAATTTGTTGTGATAGACACAAACTTGCACACCGGCTTATCGTCAAGCACTTGGAAGCGCAAAACAGGCTGGCCGCATATTCCACGGGCGGCAATTAAAAAGATTATTTGGAGAATCCCAATCGTATAAAAATAACTCAATGATCTTTTGATACTGAGTGAATTTTTTTCCGTTTTTTTGGACTTTCGAGTTGAAACTTTTTTGATCGCAATATATATATTATAAAATATATATATTGACGTGTGACAGGTGACTGCACTTAAATAAGGGCCTCGCTATAACATTGATTTAAGGAGAATCATTTAGGCAATTTCTAATCTCGAAGTCGCCACACGAGATCTATAGTAGTAAATGATTATTAGCACAGAATACAATTATTAATGTGTGTGGCGTCCATGCAGGACAATTGTTGCGGTACGGAAAGCTCTCGCACGCATATGTCAGTATGTAATATTGTGATCATGTAAAAATTTTTTTTTTTTTCACTTAATTTTTCACTCCAACATACGATTCTAATTCCAACAATACATCGTAACTCGCAACTATTACCTCGATTTGCATTTTGACAAAATAACCTTTTTTCCACAACATGTATTGATCGAGGCAAATTTTTTAGTTAATTAAATATTTAAGTTGGAAATTCTAATTTTTTTGAATTTATTACAATATTGATTGCAATTTAAATTACAAAAATTAAAAATTATGTGGCTCGATCGTTCAGTGGCGTAATTGAGAATGTTTCATGGGGGGGGGGGGGGGGGATCAAAATAAATTTGTATGGCAAACTTGTGGGGGGCTTTGCCCGTGATACATCATCAGATTTCTCTATATTTTCCTTAAATAATAAACAAGAAAATGTTTAAATGTGTAGGTAAAATTATTATTAAATATTAGGTATTATTAATTATTATTATAAATTATTAAATTCAATTTTTTTTAATAAACTCATTCAAATTTTTTATAAAAATGAATATGACATAGGTACCTAATAGTTTATTAAATAAACTGCAGTGACTGCGGTTAAATTTTTAATACATTTTTTAACTGGTGTTTATTTAATTTTGCATAATTTTAGCGCGAGTTGTACCTAATACTAATTATAAATTATAATGAGTGTATAAAATACGTCATACATCATATTTTGTACGATTTCAAAACATTTAATTCCGGGCCTAATAATGTTAAGTATTTTGAATAATTTAAAATTGTAATACTTAAGTCAAGTCCAAGCATCTTTTAAAAAAAATTCAATGGAGTACTACTAGTTGCTGGTAATTTACTTTTTTTTTGCTCCATTTTTCTTTTAGCTTATAAAAATAAAATCAATTACTAAGTTGTGTGACACTGTGACTATGACGAAATGATACGGTGTGTACCCATTGTGTAGTGTCTATACGTAATCGCAATAATCAATGTATTAAGTGTCGGTGAGCATTCGTAGTATTACTATTCGTTTTACGAAATGTAAATTTTGAAGTTACATTTTTACTAAGTTTTTGGAATGGTGGGTTTTCCCATTATCGAATTACTTACTGTCTATAATCTATATGCATGTATTGTGTAGGAAGTAGGTACTGTAATTTTATACAGTGTGTGGTAGGGCACCCATTGTTTATGAATAAATAGAATTAATAAAGAATTAAAATGAATCAGACCATTTATTTTGAAATATGCTTACTGTTTACCGGGTAAATATTTTTATTACTGGGTAATATTTATACCAAAACAACTAAACATTTTATTTTTCTTCTAGTTTCGTAATAATTTATAAGTTTGTATTTGAACTATTTGTATATTAGTTATAAGACAATAAAATATACAGTATAAAGACAATATAAATACAGCTCATGGGGGGGATCTATCTCCCATAATCCCCCCCCCGTAATTACGCCCCTGCGATCGTTCCCTTGCATATATTACGGACAATCGGAATATTTTTTCAGAATTTATTTATTTATTTATAATTTATTCAAAAATAAAAATCGTTGACATGTATCGTTGGAATAATATTAGAAACAGTAGTTTTTGACAAAAAAATACGTGATCGTGGTGGTGAGGCACTGAGGCCCCTTATTTACATTACAATTATAAGAATCTTAGCCGCAGTTTATTTTTACAGACACAAGGGCGGACTGGTTTCTTCAGAGTGGTTCGGGAATTCTTTTTTAAAATGGCCCAAATACCATTGGCTAACCTAATACACATACACTATAATAGCACTTATGTTTAAAATACCTTACATTTTCTCAGTTGAATATTATGAATGGTCAACCAGTAGGTACAAAATTAAAAATTATCTCCAATACAATTACCAATTATATTTTCCATCTGTCACATACAAACACTAGAAATCTACATAGATATCATAATTTTTTTTACTTTTTATGGAGTTCAATCAATTAATACTGAACATTTACTGTTTACTGTTTAGTATTTATGTCAATCGTTGTTAAAAAACACTAAAAAGTAAAAATGATTTGAAATTTCTTATAAAAACTTTTAAATAGTTTTTCTGTTTTGTTTACTGAAGAACCACTGAATTGTATAATATAACTCAACAGTAATTTATCATGTAAATAAAATTATAATTTATATTAATATTATACCTAGTTATAATTAATATAATTAAATTATAATTGAAAAACATTAATAACAAAAATTAAAAAAATTATTAATAATCTAAACATTTTACGTTCGAGTGCAAAGCCCTGGTTTTTATGTACATTTTTATTCAAATACTATAGAAAAATATAATATACTTAATAATTTGAGTTTTAAATACAACATAAAAATATGAAAATACGTCACACATATTTTATAAATCGATAAAATATATTATAATAGAAATATTTGTTTTAGTAAGGGATTGACATTTCAGTTCACTCTTTATACTGTGCTTAGATCCTCTTAAACATTATTTAATTATTACCAATTACCACAATCTCCATTCGTCAGTTATCAATTTTCATTAATCCATCATAGACCTGTTAACAAAATAAGTTGATGGGTCTATGCTGTCTAGTATGCTGTCTATTAATCATACCGACTTTTTATAATATTTTTAATTTATAGTCGAATACCAACCATTGAGTTATATAATAAGCTATTATTATTCAATGATACCGATTACTGACTTAACTACATAACATTATAATCACCGTGATTATAATGTATGCCTAATGTATATATTTTAGCCATGACCATTTAATATTCATTATTATTTATTATTATGTAATATACCAATATAATATATTACAATATTAGATCATATTAGATCATTATACTTTGTATAATATTTAATTTACAATCTCTATTGTATTTTGTATGTAGGAATTTGCTAAACTAGACTAGTTTAAAATTATTTAATTATGCCATGTAAATGAACCATGTAAATCAAACATCCCGGTGCATTATTTTTCACACCGGTTTAGCGAAGTCTAGCGATTACAATAACATATCAAATTGATAACGACATTATCATGACGGCGTTATCAAATTTTGAATTCCATATAATATGAGGCTAGCGAATCGCGTGTAGCGTACAGCTAGAGTTCAATATTGCATTTATTATAAAATTTAATGTGTAACGATTTTTAGATTCGTTGATTTTTGTAAGCTATGATATAAATTATTGCCTAGTATGATATTAATATATCGTCTAACAATACTTAGCTTTTGATTTCAACAGCAGAGTTATGCGTTAATCATTAATTGTTTGTGCTCAGTTATTAGAGTGGCATATGTATTAGGTAACTAAAATAATTGTTGTCGCATGAAATACTACCGATAAAATGCATTTACTGTTGTTAGAAAAACCATGTAAGTATAAAAAAAATATTCAACTTACCTTTTTGTTTTGATATAATATGTTTTATCACGTTGTTTGATTATAAAGCCAACGGGCATTACCAGAGTCCACTTTCTGGGGTATCTTATTGTATGTAATTTGGCCAAAATTATTTAAGTTCCATGTAGCAAAAGTTCCCCTCAATACCCCTTGATGATACCTATGATTTAAACCCATAATGTGTGCTATGAATCATGATCAAATCATTCATTTGATAAGAGAAATATGTATGTTCTCATTAACTCGTACATAAACGTACGAGTATAATATTACAATATTAGTCATCAAATAGAATATATTTGATTTGACTATTAATAGTTGAAAAATATCTATACAATTGATAGTAGATAATAATAGCTGTCTGTTCTCTAGAATAAAATATACAACAACCTGTGATAATATAACTTTATTTTTTGTTTTAGGTTTGGATTTTCAAGTCGCAATTCAAAATAAAGGAAGCTAGAATGTCAATACTGAATAAATGCCAAAATCTCTCATTTTTTTTTCTGTTAAAATAATTAATAAGAATTATTTTTATAACAATTTTAAAAATACTATTAATTTAAAATGTTTTGCTGGCCATATTTGAAAAGAAATATAATTTTTCGTATTATATTTTTACTACTTATTTCTATAGTAATTGTGTATAATTTAAATTTTCTAAGTAGTATTGACCAATTCTTAAATTCATCTCAAAAACATTTAATTTCTTGTTACTTTGAAGAAAAACAAGATAATTCTTTACTTGAATTAAATCCTGAAGAAGTAACAAAGAATAGTATATTTTTTGTTGAAACATCATGTAACCATAAAAAAGGAATTAATTTGAGTCTGAGACAAGGCTGTGCTATAGAATCTGCAGCAAATTTAAATCCTAATTTAAATATATTTGTTTTATTTGTTGCTCCTAGTTTCATAAGCGATGAATCTGAAATTATTAATAGATTTAAAATGTATTCAAATGTTAATTTAAGATACATCAATTTTGTAAAATATTCTCATAATACTCCATTACAAGACTTTGTGGCCTCAAACACCATATCCACAAGTCAATGGCCAGTTTCTCATGCAAGTGACTTGTTGAGATTCTTAACATTGTGGAAATTTGGAGGGACTTATTTGGACCTAGATGTAGTTCTAATGAAGTGAATATTTTATTTTGTTGTAAGTACGTTATAAAGGATTTAATTATTTATTTATTGATTAGATCTTTGGAGGGCCTATCAAATTTTGCAAGTATTGAATCAAACACTTCAGTTGCCTCACTTGTATTGAACTTTGATGTTGATAAAATTGGAAGAACAGTTTCAAATACTTCAATCAATGATTTTGCTTCTAATTATTATGCAAATGATTGGGGGTATAATGGTCCTGGTGTTATTACCAGAACACTTGAAAAAATATGTAATACAAATCTGGTAAGTAAAAAAAAAAAAATGTATACATTCATAAACCAGGATATCTATCTTTATTTGATTATAATTTAAAACTAGTTTAGGCACCTATAAACTATATATTATACTTATATAGTTTCTCTAAATAGTAAAATAAGATATACTTACCAGTTACTACACCTACTAACTTGAAATTCTTTTTCACTGAGTAAAATATGTTTGTAGTATTATATATTTGTACATTTTATATTATGTCCATCCTACAACTATTCAAATTATAATTACTTTGAACAAGAATTTTTTTTTCTGTACAAATTAATTTTGCTTGAATGATAGAATGATGTTACGTTAAATGTCTAAAATAGTCTATATTAATTTTTTATTTTATTTACTAATTTTTAAAGGTGTTTGGATATCAGTTTTATTAATTCTTTATTTTAATGATAAATTAATAACATTTGTGTTTATTCATAATAATATGTTGAACAATTATTCAAAATTAAACTTTTATTCACATGAACTAATACCAATAATTTAAAGCAAAACAAGTCCAAGTAATTAGATTTAATTAATTTAAATGTCCATACGAGTCACCTCTATTAATTTGAAATTTAGACTAAAGCAATTTACACCAAATAATATTGACTGTAAAATAAAATAATTAAATTATAATTAAGATTTAAATTATATTGTTTAACTTTGATACAATTTTTATTTTTATAGGTAACTGATATGAATAAGCAAAAGTGTAAAGGATTTATGGTTTTTGGGACAGAAGCATTTTGTCCAATAAGTTGGACCGATTGGAGGCTATACTTTAATACAAACACTAGCGATGAAGTAATGGTTAAACTTAAGGATAGTATTGGTATTCATGTATGGAATTTACATAGTAAACACACACCTATTAATATAGGTTCAAAACAGCCATATGGTTTAGTTGCAGAAAAATATTGTCCAATTATTTTTTCTATGGCAAAGTCTGTATTTTAATTAATTTTAAGTAGTAACTAAACAAAAGGAAACCCAGAATTGTCAAATTTTTTTCTATAGCTAACTTTGTATTATAATTAATTTTAAGCAGAAATTGAACAAAACAAAACCCAGATATGTTTTATCTTGGAAAAGGCTGTATTTACTATATTAACTACACTATATTCAACTTAAGAGTACAGATACACTTATTACATAAGTAATAATGACACCGTACACGTCGGCGTAGTTGGTAAATGATAATACGTACAATCGTTTCTGAATGATTAATCATAGTGATCCGCCAACATATGGAAGTCAGTAGCATATATGCAAACCAGTGTACTCTTAGCTTGAATAGAGTATAGTGTGAAGCATTAATTGAACAAAAATGAATCCATAATATCTTAATTTTAATTTTTATACTAGGCCATTAAGACTTAATGAACGAAAGTTCACATAAACATGAAAACATTGTTTTTCATTTTAATGTTGTTATAGCTATCTATATAAATTGAAAATTGAGTGCAATGTCTTGATTCGGTAAATAAAAAATATATATTTTATATTCTGTTTTTGCCTTAAAAAATTAAAACATATATTTTACTATAAATACTATAAGATTGAAAATTGTTCTGAGTTTGGTATTTTAACCAATAATTAAATGTCTCTTTGATTTTTTCCTGGATCCTTAAAACTGGGTATTCTGGAATATAATAAAATATGATCTTACTTCCTTAGGTATTTGAAGAAATCGAGATACCTATAATTTTCAACTAAATCAATAATTAAAAATTAATTATAAATATTTTTGTGAGATGTATAAAATGAAAACCATTAAGGTTCACTTATGAAAAATAATGATAGCATCAATTAAATTATATTAGTTGTTGCCACAGTCTAAGTTATAAAGGACAGGTATCGAAAACATCAGTAATCCCCAAATTTTTTTAGAGGCACATGTATAGTAACAAGCGCTATCTACGTTAATTAGTTGTCACTTAAGTCTGATAACACGTGTACAAAATATACTAGCCACTAGGACTAGTTTGCTAAAAAATAAAATTTCAATATTTAAATTATATTAATATTTGAAAAATAATTATTTTAGTATGTTGCAAAAGACTCAACCTGTGATAGTAATAACACCTGTACCATTAAGAAACATTTGTGAACCTGCGTATTACCACCCGGGTCTTGTCGATTCTGGTCCTGCATATCTTGGTCCGTGGATGTTACTATTATTATTTGCCATTATACGTGGTAGATATTTATAAGAAACTGTTGATCATTTCCACCTTTGTAAGCAAAAGATCTTAAATAATTAGCAGTAATTTTTATTTTCCAACTTAATAGCAATAACTAAATATTCCATGTTGGAAAATAAAATAATTATCTGATCATAAAATATTCATTGTTCATTTATAATCAATTTATTATACTATATTAACATTCATATGTTAAAAATTACTACATAAGCACAATAAGTTGAAATGTAGGGATAATTTGATCTTACATAAAACAAATATATTATGAGATTGATACACACATTGAAAACTGAAAATATTATGATTAATTCTCTTGGATGTGTATAATCTTGTAAATGCTATTAGATTTATTGCATTTTTTTGTTGGACAAATTATCTACAATTTTATTGCTCAATTGTGGTAATATTGTAATGTATTTTGTAAAACATTGTGACGTACATCCTTCTGCTTCTTTTATATATTTATTTAACTAAAAACAATAAATAGCCTATTCAATATTATATTAAGATAAATAGTTTATAAGTACATTATACTAAACTGGTTTTATTATATTTTTAATGAAAAGTTTAAAAATAAATTTAAAACAAATTAACATTTTTTGCTCTATAAAAATGGGAAAAATATTTTATGTGTATGGCTTTTTTAATATCTTAATATTTTAAAATATACTTTTATAGGGCTTGGCTTAAACATGATATTTTATTTTATCTTAGCTACATAATATATCAAATATAAGATCATTTTCCAGAGCTAAAGGAATATGAAAAGTAACCTAGTATGTACATTGTACATAAATATCTATAAAAAAATATTATATTTTGCTATATAATATTAATCATATATGAAATTGTAAGATATTATTAGATTAACATAAACAAAAAAAACATTTAAATTGAGCATTTTGAAAATAAAAATATATAAATTAAGTTGAAAACAAAGAATTTTATTAAATGTTGTAAAAAAATTTGAATAGATAGAACAATAATATAAGTGAAAATTCAGTTTAAACTGGTAAATACATTTTAAATTAATATATGTACTTTATAAACATAACATTTATTCAATGATTTAAACTTAATTATATGAGTTTAACAAACCTCATTTTCACTCCGATTTCTCTCGCTGGGCATTTTGTCCATAGCAGCATCACCGCAATCTTGAACACAACGTTGTATTCTATGCTGAAATAAAAATAAACATGATATACATTATTAAAAATTCTATGAACTACTATAAAGATTCAATGGTAAGATGCAATTCAGTTAAATTTAACTAGTATTCGTTTTGAAAATTAAACAAAAATAGCTAAATACACTAATATAATCAAATTAAGCTATTGCTATCATTGATGCTTTACCGTGTAACTGTTTTATTTTTGAACACTCATTACTTTAAAAATTGTACACGGTTGCTAGTCGCTAAAATACAAATTTATTTTTAAAAAATATATATTTTTAAGTTTTTTACTTTTTGAATGACAACATAGTCTTATTACAAAGTAGAATATTTTTCTAAGTATTTCAATTTTAAAAATCAAATTTAGGATGAGTAGACTATGAGTTATAGGTATTTAAGTTTCAAATGAATAGAATGCAGTGATATGTGGTTCCTCACAAAATGTTGGACCACACTCCGCTCATCTGAACTTTTAAATACTTATAAAGTTATGTCATAAACTTAATTTTAAATTTGATTTTGAAGTATCAAAATACTCAGAAAAATATTATGCTTTGAAAGACGAAATTAAAACTGTATAATTAAAAATATTATAAGGATAAAAAATATAATTTTTTAATAAAATGTTTTGTAACAACCTGAAACCATGTAAAAAAAAAAATGAGTAATGGGTGTTCTATGTTAAAATAATCATCCGGTGGCTGGTATATTATAAAACATAAAATCAGTGCCATTGATCAACAATACTAACAATAGAATATACTGAAAATAATATTAATTAAATAAAATTTGACATAAATTAATAATTGCATTTGAATTACAAATTACCTGCCACTTGTTAAATTCATTTTGAACATAGTTGCGAGCAGCTGTTACTTCCTTTGCACAATTTTCATTACACACTTCCAATGATTCAATGTTTTTTGAAGGGTCCCTACAACATTCAATAGCACATTGATGCATCTGAATCTGTGGAAATAAATTGTAATAATAATAATTATTATTTTTAAATATTATCATATATGGATACAATTTATAATGTATACAATTTTGGATTTTAATATTGAAATTTGTAATGTAAATTGAAATATTAGTATATTAAGAGGACGCTACACCCGCATGTGTTGTCTTCGTCTTACAAATGTACAACATAGAAAAAACTGTTTTGTGCTGGAAAGAACCAAGAAGATTACAGTTATAACTAAGAAACAATATTTTCACCACATAGAAAGGAGAACTTAGGCTGTGCAACGTTGTTTTTATTTTTTTGATATCATTTATATGAAAAAAGTTTTTGAAGTTTGAAAAACACAAACAATAATTTTTGAAACACTAAGAACTTTATTCATATAAGTACTACTTTTCATGAACAATTTCAGGGTAAAAACAAAAATCAATCTATTTTTTAGTAGTAGGTACTCAACATGTGGTCTACAATGAATACATTTAGTTCTATGTGATAACTGATATCAAAGTTTTAATTTATAATTTAAAAAAAAGTTTACTTGCAAAGTCCTTAAGCATTTTCTATCAATATCATTTAAAACATCATATACTGCACTCTGCATGCGACGCTGTTCTTCTTCCATTGTAGAATTCTGAAAAGTAAAACAAAAATACGTAATTTTTTTTTTTATAATCATTTAAAGATCGAATTTCGACAAAATGTATCAAATTTAAAATTGAATAATTATTTTGTAGTTAAAAATGTATTAAATGATCAACTTTTATATCTAAGGATTGAAAATTTAAAACAAAATTCCACGTAAGTAGTTAATTCTGTTACCATAAAATCTAAAAAATACATATGCAGTTTATTTTTATAGTCATTTTAAGTTCAAATTTGGACGAAATTACATATTGAAAAACCAAGAATAACTAATTTAGTTATTTTGTTGTGATTGTATAATATTATTCATGGGTACTTGAAATTTCTAAAGTATACTATTATATATTATCTATGATAGTATCACAGTTTGTTGATGTATAACGCGTTATAAGTGCCTAATGGTTATTGTGATAGGATTAATTTGGAATTTATTATAGGTAAATTTTTTTTAATACCATAGATATAAGTATATATTATGTCTTACACCTAGACTGACATACCGTCTCCGCTCAGAATCGTTTTTTTCTTATACAATGATATTATATCAATGAATTCAAATTTAGTACCATCCATTATACAGTGACCCACTTGTAACCTACTGTACAGCAAAGCGACATCCACTTGCCCACCTTTTTTATTTCATCTTTTAAATGTATACGTTAAATTATAAGTTATTTAATTAGGAACAATTTATGTTTTAAACCATTAATAATAGGTACCTTACCTATTATTCTTTACTTTAACTAATTTATAAATGTCTCAAAATTGTATTTCTTCTAGGTATGTAATTCTAAGTATAAGTATTTGCTACCTATTAATTTGTTTAATTCCATAGCATTCTTATATAATATATAAATTTATTTATGTATTTACATATTATATTATTATATTTTATAATTTAAGCCAGGGTATGAGTGACAGAGACTGTTTGAATAGTTTATCATATAAAATACCAGTGTCATGCCCCGGTCAAAGTTTAAAGTTGGATGGTCACTCAGTATATTGGAAGTATTGAAGTAGGTACAAAAATAATAAGAATGTATTACATTATATAACATTCAAGTCATAATATTAGTTAAATACATTTACAGTAAGTAATTAGTTGAGTAGATATTCTACTACATAATATTTATATTTTATACAGAAGATTTTATTTTATACATTTAAAATCCTTATTAATGGTTATTTAAAATTTGGATGATAGAAATTGTATTATATATAATGTTTTGAATATATACTTATTATTTTATACCTATGTATATAAATCTACGGCAAATATAAGAAGTAGATTCTGCTTAATGTGGCATTTGGGATTAGATCCATTTGCTAACAATAAGCGATTGGTGTTTGCCTATTTAAACCGAAATAAGTATTTTATAATTTAAAATGTTATAAAACATAATACAACAAAATATAGCACTTAAAGCTCTAAATGAATAATTCAAATATTTAATTGTGTATTTAACAGAACAGTGTATAATTTATTATGTAGTTAAAAAGATATAATTTTGAGGTTCACAGAATGGTACACGTAAAAGCCATAAACCAAGTAGGTAAGAAATGGATGTTTGTAACTTACGTAGATGTTTTAATAAATCAGTCACAGAAAAACCTACACAGCACAGCAGGTATTGAAAAGAAAATCTAGTCAAGAACAAGCATAAATAATATTAAATACGATTGAGGCAGAGCATTACACCATAGAAAAGTATACTACACTGGCGTCTGGCCGGCAAATAAATGATCGGTTTCTCGACAGTTTTTACATGTCTATGCCATAGATATTAATTATTAAAGAATAGATAGGCCATTTGTGCTTATCATACGGGAACGAACATGAAAATATTTTGAGGTTATTGGTGATTTAAATTGATAAGATGTTACGGGGACGCTGTGTATCATTTATATGTTATTTTACATGTTCCCCGTTACAGATCCACCCCCCCGCCGGCCGCATAATTGATGAACTTTCAATCTCCGAGGTCTAAACACAAATATAATATTGTTGTATATAATTTATGATAAGACCCACTGCTAAAATGAGAGGCAATGAAAAAAGTCTTTCTCTCTTCCCCATTCCGTCAAACTCCCCTTTATTTCATTAATTTCATTATACGAAAATCTAACGAATTAGTTAATTCTTATCCATAGACCTTGTACCACGACCACAGAATTCTATACAGTGTAGTATAGATGTCTGTGATCACGACGACACAGACTACCTATATAGAAAATATCTAATTACCACGACATAAAGACGTAATAATATTATATTATAATAAATACCTATAATAATATTATTATAATATATAATAAATATTTATAGTTTATAATGTACCGTACTACCATAGCTGAACAATAGTACTACCGTGTCCCGTGGTAATTTTTATCGTTTTGAATCTTATCACCGTAGCAAGGGGGATTTACAAATCCACCTTGCATCATAATTCTTCGACCTTAGGATTTTTGATAACAATGGAACCATGTTATCTGATCTTTGCGTATTATTTCCATGTTCTATTATGTCTACTATGATTATTTCCCTGCACATTATTATTTTTTAAGTTACATTGTGTTATCAATTATCACTATATAATTTAATGTTTGTGCTGTAGTAGGTGTCTGGTGTTTAAACTTTATTTTTATTTTGTACTTAAATTGTAAATTGGTTTGGTGTAACAGCGAACTTATTGCTGAAATATAATAGTATATTTATTCACATTTATGACGAATGTACAGCTAGTGATTTTGGTTGATGGATTTAACCAGGTAAGGTCAATTTGGAACAGGCTAACTTTTCACTGCATACTTTCTTCTTTTGTTTTTGAATCAACGTAAATAGCTATAGGTAAACAACGGTGCCGTTAAAATTCAACCACAAAACATCAGTTTTTCCAAATTATTATGTAAAAACAATTTTCAGAAGTAATTTGTAACAAATTTAAAAAAATGTACCATTCATTTATCTTTATAGGTACGTTTTTTGTTATAATGCCATCTAGTTTAACTCTAAATACCTCCACATACCTACATGGCGATTTGAAAGTAAGGTCATCAATTGGAAACAAAATAGACGAATGTGTGTAAAACGAAATATAGTTTCACTCTAAATACATTCTTACATCAAAAGTAACCATAATTATAAATTATTATATCAGTTAATTTTTCTAATTATGATTACTAAATAACATTACATTTTAGTATAAATCAGTTACACCCTTGTCAAGTCCATTACACAATTTTTCATTAGTAATAGCCGAATAATAACATTTATATTATTTTCTTGTAGGTATGACGTTCAACATAATATTAATGATAAAATATAAAATTCAGCATTGTATAAAGATTAATAATAGTACTAAGTAAACAATGATTTTGTTTCCGTTAGTTCCCGCTGCATAGTTTTTTTTTTTTTTTGTTTACAGAGTTAAATATTATGTTATTTTGTCTAATGTTGGTTTTATATTATTTATAATTAATTGTTCAACAATGTTTTATGTTTGTATACATTCAGATTAATCCGTAGTAGTAAGTAACAAAAATTAAACATTGATTGTAAGTAACATATTTAAAATGTAATATTTCAATATTATTATTGGACCTATAGTTTTAACTTGTTGAAAAAATGCATGTACTTTTTAAAACTCAAGTAGTATCTACCTATAAAGTTAATTAAAGGACCTAGAAAATCAGACCATTATATCCGGATGACAAAAAAATACTGCATGTGAGATTTTTAATGGCTGTGAGCTGTTTTATCTGGAACTATATTTATATATTGCATCGTAATAAGCAGATTCTACTGTATATTTTTGAAATTAAATTTTACTTTGCTTTATTCTAGTTTTAACATTTTATTTAATGAGAAAATGGTGTATTCTTTATTATTATTTTTTTTTTTGATAAAATTAGCTTAGTTAATTAAAAGTTTGTTGTTGTACACTTAATGTTATATTATAGACATCTAAAAAATGTTATACCTATTACATTGAGTCATTGTAATATTTTATCCATTTTATTAGTTTTATAAGTGTTTATATGCTTGGGTGTGTTTGATATGTGTTATTTACCTATTGTTTTTAGCCTTTGTTTTAACTATTTTACTACCTTAGTCAATTAAATTACTACTATATTTTGGGAAATTTGTATGTATTAAAAAAAAAATGTCTCTTATATCAGAAACTGAAAAACAAATGAAGAACATTAACTAACTCAAATACTCTTATTATTCTATTAGATGATTTGAACTATTTTAATAGGTATTTTTAGAAAAGGTATAACATATTTTACTATTTATAACTTATGTATCTACAGTAAACTCTTGATTAACTGTGATCTTTCGCGGAACAATATCTACAGCACAATAAATAGTGTTATATATGTTATATACATCTTAAATTAATGTTTGAATTAAAATACAACTTGTACATAGCTAATTTTCTTGAAATACTATTTAATATTAAATAATATCATTTTTTTTTTTTTTTATAACCATGACATTTTTGTGTCAATTTATATTTTGTGGATTAACCATGGAATTTGCTTAATTGTGGTTGCCTTGCTACTCTATTCCGTGGATAATCGAGAGCTTACTGTATATTTGTTATTTGTAAATAAAATAATAAAATATTTGATAATATTATGTTTCAGAAGAGTTAAAAGTGGACACCTATAACATTTTTGAAACCCAACGTTTATAGTATAATGTAAATAATTTTGAATTAAAATATCTTGTACTTGAAAATTTTCTTTACTACATCATGGCAACCGTTGAAGAAATTGACGAAGCTGAACAACTTAGATTCTTAGCATTAAAATCTATGGTGAGAAGGTCCAGCAAAAAAAAAAATAATTCTAACACTGATAATGATGATCAAGATATATTATTACTAAGAGCAGCTGCGCTAAAGACAATTAACAATAAAAGTTCTCTAGGTAATAAAGATGAAAAGCTTGGTAAACATACATTAATAAATGAAAAAAAAAGAAGTATAAGTAGCCAGGTGTCTCCATTAGCAAGTAAAAAAACCATCAAACTGACTGATATGAAAAATAATAATTTGGCTAACAATTTTACTAGCAATACTAGTATAGGAAATACCATAAGAGTTTCAAAAAATGATCCTCAACAAGAAAGTAAAAGTAAGCATAAGCTTGAATCAAACATTGAATCTCAAAGTAATCCTGAAGTTATCAATAAAGATGACACAAAAAAAGTTATAAGAAATGGTAGTATTCAGCTTTCAAATTTGGATTCAGAAAAGTTTAATGAAACTATGATATTACGTATAACGTTTAGTTCATCAGAAAGTGATGATTCGTCAAGTGAATGTGATGTAGTTAAAAATAAGGTATATTAAATATTAATTATGTTAAGAACATATTGTTATATTATACAACATTAATGTTTCTAAATATTTTTAAGGTAACGCAGAAGAAGGATGTTAACAATGGTGCATTAAAATCACCAGTTCCAACACTAAATGTTGTAGACAACCATGTTGAGGCTACTGACTCTAAATCATTAGAAGATAATAAGTAAATACTAAAAATAGTTTTATTAATGTGTATATTAACCGTGTTACACGATTTTCATCTTGATGTGTTAAATTATAATGTTATTGCTGGTTGAAGATGTATGACATTGCTACAGATTTATGGAATTGAACTATTTAAATATCATTTTAACATAGTTATTATAGCTAAACATTTTCAATAAGTAAATACCTACTTTTTTAGTTTTTTGCATTTATTTAAATCTGAATAATCTAGAAATATTTTTTCCATCTAGTCTTTAATTTGTGTGCTAGACAATAGCCTACCAATCTTATTTATATATGTAATTTAAAAGCATTTCACATTAACTTTTTTTTTATTTGTTTAACTTGTACTGACATTTGTTTGGTTGCTTTATTTAAGAAAAATAGTAAAATACCTTTGATAACAATTAATAATATATACACATTTTAAATATTACATTATAATGCCAGTTATATAAAATATCTAATTTTATATTTATACACTGACCATGCACTTTTTGTTTATTGGTTTTAAACATTACTTTTTCTTTTGTTATTGGGATTAGTCAAAATACTTAAAATAATGTTTTGTTTTATTAAGAAACAGCTCAATATTCATATTGACCATAATCATAACAATTTGACTGTGTATGCTAGAAGTTGACTATCAAAATAATATATACTTGTTTATAGTATGGAAAAAGCAATAGTCTTAAATAGTTCCTGACGGGGTATTTTTACTGATTTTTTAAGGTGTTTATTATGAACTTGTAATATTTTAAAACAATTTATATGGTTCAAAGTTATGTATAAATATTTTATATTACTTTACAACAATAAATCAAAATCCTTACTTTTGTTAAATATATTCCTATTTCATAGTTAATTTATTATAAATCAATTTATACACCTTATTTATTGAAATGTGTTCAGATTGTAGATTACTATTGTAGCGATAAATCTATATTATATATTTTCATGAAGATATATGTGCCACATACTAAAAATCCACTATTTATCTCTTCTATTTAAAAAATACCAATATTTAATAAATAACACAACAATTATACTTAGGTGTAATTAAACATGTAAAGAATAAATTGTGCACGGTGGTTGCATTCATTCACAAAACATATTCACTAATTCCTGGGTGTGTGACCACCCGGGTTTTTAATGACAAATCCTTGCCACACATACACATACATGTTCCAATCCAACTGAACCCCCTTGCCCTACAAACAGCTAATGACCATAGTTGCCAGGTTTAAGATCAGTATAATATACTATTATATAATGAAAAAAAAAGAATAAATTTCAGTTTTTATGTAAGAAAATGTATATATTAAGATAAACAGGATTTGTAATGAAAATTAAGATTGAGAGGGGTTGTCTGTGGAAACATTATTCCAGGTGAAGAATTTCATTTTAATCCCTAACATCATCTACAGAGTAACATTTTGTTCTGATCAAATGAAAGCATCAGAACTTGTAAAACTTAACATACGTGTTTCGTTTATAAAAAGTTTAAAATGTTACCATAATTATATTTTTAAAACTAATTTTTCAAACCATTTTATTTTTATTGATTTTAGTTCTATTTAGTTCTGTCTATGTGAAATAGTATTGTTTGTAACTTTGTCAAAAATTGATATTATTAAGGGCCCGTTTTACAATCATAGTTTAAACCTCGGTTACGCTTGAACCACTGATTTTACCGGCCAAATTCGGTGGTTTAACCGGAGTTCAACTATTGTAATACGGGCCCTAATTGAATCAGTTTGTACATAAATTACGTTTTAATATCATAAAATTGAGTAGAGTTTAAATATTGTTGCTAACATTTCTAATCAAGTTAGTTAATTTGTCAGGTGTGCATTATTTTTATAAAACTAAAACTGTTATTTGTACATGATAAATTAATAGCATAGAATGATGGCAATTTAATAACATTCATACTCTTTACCCCGCCAACCATCAGTAACCGCTTTTAATTGGTTGTCATGATTAATATACATAGAGTATTATGAGGCAACTGAAAACAATGATGTTTGCAGGACCCTACAATATTTCAGATTGTTGCTATCATACCATGTTATTTTATCATAATTTCAGAATAATTGAATAATTATAATAAAGTACAAAAATTAATAATAGTGATTAAAACATACACAAATGATTAGGCTCAAGGACTACACAAATTTTACAAAAATTGATAATCTGTATTATATCAAAATACAATAAAATTGTTTAAATTAACTATTTTTCAGATTAAAAGTGAATAATTGTATGCAACAAATATGTGTACTTATGAGACATTGTGAATCAGAAATTGAAAAACGTAACCAACAAGTAGAAATATTACTACAAGCATATGAAAAATATCAAAACTATAGTGAGTCATTGCGTTCCATACTTCGGTCAATGAAAACAGTCCGTGATGAATTGTCGTTATATAGTTCTGCTGACCATTAGTATCATTGAAGCCCAAGTTCAAAATCTTACTAACTAAAAAAAAATTATTTTATGGTTATTATTTGTATTTGTTTTTATTGGGTATCTTAAAATATACTACTTGTTTTTATCCAATTACATACAAATTCAGTATGGCTGGGTATTGTGGTTAGCAATATTCATAATCGTCATTGTAAATAGCTTTTTTGCTTACAATAAATAATGTATAGATTCCAAGTTATAAAATATGTTATTGTCATTGCCATAATGCCATAAGTGTATATTTAGTGTATATTATAATGGTTAAGATTTTTAATATTTTAAATATTGTATATAATATATTGAATTAATATTGAGTTTCCATTTGTAATATATTGGCCATTGTCTGTGAATAAATTACATTAGTTAAACTATTTTACACCTTATACAATATGTTTTTTAATCCATTAAATGGTAACTGAAAAACTAACAAATTTAGCAATTACTAACCAATATACCACGTGAATACCATATCACCTATTTTTAAATCATAGAAAAATACTATAATAACAAATTACAATACTTACTAAAACATTTTCGAATACTAACATAATCAACTATGTGCCATTTGGATACTTGTGATATTTAACACGAAAACCTGGATTTTTATGCTTTAATAAATTGTGAAATAAGGTATTTTTATGCAGTAAAAATATAGGAAAATATTCTTTAACCGTTAAAATATATACTTTTACAAAAAATTATAAAAAGTTCTTAGTTATATTAAGATTGAAGTGTTGAAACATAAATCTTGGATAATCGAACTACAAGAAAAACAATTCAACAAACTTTTAATGTATTAAATGCGTAAAAAAAAAAATGGTAACAAATTAAAATAAACAATAACTAGAACAAATGTTTCGTAAGAAATCAAACAAATGAAAACCATTAATGGCAATAGCATAGATACATCTCTATATTTAATCAATGAGCACAGATTATTGTAGAAGAAAAAATGTACCACACTAAAGGCCTTTCTTACAATGTCCGGTTAAAGTTAACTAACACTTAACCGGCCGAATTTTGCCGGTAATGAAATCTGTTATCAGTTTGTCAGCGTTAACCGACACTTAACCGGACGTTGTAAGAACGGCCCTTATATTGCTGATACTAACAGTACATAAAAATGTAATTTCCATTTCCTGTTTACTATTTTTTTCCAATTTTCTTGTTATTTATTGTTTGAAAAGAAGAAATATTTCTAAAATATGTCATTATGTATAAAATATTTTCTAATATCTAAATGTATTTTTATACAAAATATAATTGTGTAGGTATAATTGTTGTTAAATGAATAGTTGAGAATCCTCATCCAAATGATATTTCATAGCCACAGTAAATAAAAATCCTGTCTTTGTAATTATCACACAAAATATTATTACAATTCGTAAATCTATTAGCGGCTGATGTACCAGATAAGTAACAATGGTACGTGTTGGGGCAATCAATAAATCAGTTTGTAAATTTTAATTTTATGCTACAATTGTGGTATATGTACATACTAACCAATAACTACAGCTTTCTATTATTTATAGTCAAGCTTCATTTATTTTCTTACAGTATCAGTTGTTAACTCTCTCACAAAATCCTTTGTTTTTGTTCACATCAAGGGCTAACATAAATATATTGTATACTTTATTCAAAATAACAATCATACCATGGCAGCTTACTAATGTGCATGGGTCATGGGTGTGGCTTTATTCCAGTTAAGTGGTTTCACTGGTTGACTCAGTAGGATAAGTCTGACCGCTGTGAATGAAAATTGGTCGCTGCCGAGATATGATCTCATTTTAAAGAGTGTATGGAACTTTTTTGTTTGATGTACGTAGTTAAGCATACTGAAAACGATGGTGATGTTAGAATTTGGCGGTCCAACTTAGTCTTAAAGTTATAGCTAATTGAAAATTATAGTATTTTCATATATACCTAATGTCGTCACTAGCTAGTACGTAAAATTAAAATCGAAAACATGACTTGTCATGTAGAATAATCACCTTTGATGGGTCTTGGACTTCAGAAATAAGTGTGACCGCCAAAGTCTGACTTCACCATTGTTTTCAGTATTCTTAACTACATCCGTTAAAAAAAAGTCTCCAGTAAAACAAAAATAAACAGAGTCGAAACAATTACAGGCACCTAATGGGGTGCTACCCATTGAAAATTGTTGCATTAGAATTTAAAGCCTGAGCATAAGCCAAACAAATGTTTATTCTATTATTATTTCAATTAGAATATGTCCAAATATTGCATCTATTTGTAGACTGTTGTTCGTTGGTAAACATAAAAATATAAGTAATTTATTGACTTACCTGTTTGGTGAAATTTCTGTGTTACTGTTAAATGTAACAGAATCATAGTTGCTAGTTAAATTATTCGCAGGTAGCATATGTAAATACACTTATACATAAGTAGAAATTGTAAACTTTATTAACTGGTGAATTTTTTCGATGCATACAATTAAAATATATTATTTTATTAAATTACATTTTAAAAATTAATCTTTATAAATCATCAATAAAGTGGTTAAAAATTATTTTTAATCTGTAGATTTTTTAATCTGATAGATATTCTTAATCATATTATAACAGATTAAGTTCAAATCATCGAACATAAATTTGAAAATACTTCTATTTCTATTTTTTATTAATCATATTCTTTCTCAAAATTTAGGTAATAAATATATATATTTATTAATTAAAAAAATATGTTATATTGTTTATCAGCCATTAAACGGTCATAAATAGTGAACTATGCCACTTAATATAATACAGTTACTCTATTGATATATTTGCATTTAAAATGTGTATTATTATTTTAAACCAAGTTTCTAAAAGTAAAAGTGGCATTTTCCTGAACACAATTTTTTACATGTTCTACAAGAACATGAAATGCTTTCACTGAAAAACGCTATTTTAATAGAATATAGTTCCAAAAAAAAAAAAATATTGAATATTATCAGGTAGTGTAAGACAGGTTTATGAAAATAGGAACAGAAAGATACACAAATAAATTATTATAAAGGATATCAATTATATTTTTGATTACTACATAAATTACACAAAAGATTAACTTACTGGATTACGGTTTACTTAATAGAGCAATACATTAAAATGTAAAGGATGGCTGGAGGATTATTTAAATAGTTAATAAATATATTACATTATACATTAGATGTAGTATATATATCATTAATTTATATGTAATATATTTTTTATTACACAAAAATTTAATTTTGATATTATTATTGTTATTTTATGTAAAAGAGCGGTTTTTTTTATAAAAATTACAATTATGTTATTTTATTAATTTATTTGTACAATTAGAGCTCTAATAGTTAAAATAAGATCCCCAGGACTAGAAAATTTAACAATTAAAAATGTTACATTAATTAAATGAGCAGATCGAAAATTTATAGTATAAATGTAGATAATATTATTAAATTTCTTTATTAAAAATATAAAAATGTATATATAATATATGGAAAGCCAATGAGAAAAAATGTTGTTTTTTTATTCTTACATACAGTATTTTTCAATAATCGATTGTATCTATTTAGTATAAATACAATAAAGATGTAAAATCAAAATATGTTGACATGAAATATTATTATTAACATACAAAGCTTAAGAATAACATTACAGTTTATTATAGTTTATATACATATTAATATCATTTGATTTTTTTTTTTTAATAATCATAATAATTTAGAGTAAAATAATTTTGATCTTAAAAATTAACTGATAAATATTCAATACTCCTTAATCAAAATGATAATATAATATGCATATTTATTTATAGTACTTACTAATTAAAAAAACATACTCAAAATAAAATATTGTTTATTTAGAATAATAATTTCATGACTTATTATTTAAAATGATAGTTAAAAATATAGTAATTACTAAGTTAAATACAAATTTTAAAAATGCTTATTACTGGGGATATATTTTCTTCATTTTCTTACAAGAACAAGACTTAAAATTTTAACATGGCTTCAGTACAGTACAATTTGAGAATTATTTAAATCTATTGATTTTTATAGTATAAATCATAGTAAAATTATTTAATAGAATCCATTTATGATAGTTTAATATTAATAAAATTAATAAATATTGCATGGTAGTCTTGTTCTTGGCGAACTCCGTGTTATATTTTTCGTTGCACTGTAAATAATTACTTAAATGTAAAAATTTAAATGAGCAATTATTTATAAACAATGAAAATAAATAATTGTAGCAGCTAATTACATTTTATGAGTAAAGGGCATGGGAATAATTCATTCTATAAATCTACCTACTCGATTGTTATTTTAAAATTGATAGCAAGATTTATAAATAATAGTTATAGGAAAATTAATTTATCATTACAATATGATGTTTTACTTGAGAATATTAGAATTAAGTTAGGTATAAGTAGAAAAATTATTAAAGCAAACTGTATTCTAAACTAGTTAGTTTAAATCCATATTTGAATAAGTTTATGTAAATGTAACATAAATATAATATATTAAAAGAAGTTGGTTTAAGTAGTATCACATCTGTCTTTTATTATCATAATTGAAAGTGTGGTTCCACTTACATTCTTTTAATAACCATGGGCAACTAAATGATCTCCAAGTTTTTCAACTACCAATGCAGCCTGTTGTGGTTGAACCGGATCTTCATATAATGAAACAACAATCGCTGAAAATTTAAAAAAAAATGTTAAGATTCAACAACTTATATAGATTACAGATGGCAAAAAGTCAATACAATTAATTTAATACTTAGAAATGTTATTTTAATTCTCATATAATTGTATTGTTTATAGTAATAAAAGTTATGAAAAATTAAAATAACTTTCCTTAAAAATAATTATTTCAACATTTTTCCATATTATTTATTAATATCTATAAATCCTGACTTCTAAAATAACATCTAATTATAGGTACCGATAAAGGGCTAAATTATCGTCATCTAGATAATTTGATTATACAATATAAAAATGTAGCAGCCACAATGATAAGGATGAAAATTGTTAATGAAAGTTAAGCATCAAAAGGGTAGTGTACTATGTTAAGAAAAAAAACATATAATACAACATATGGACAAGTTAGGTAAACAGTAAACATTATATTATTATGGCAGGGGAAGAAATGTGCTAGCAATGCCAATGTTGTCAGTGATGACACAATAAATCAAAAATAATGTATATATTCAATACAACATCTGAATACAATATTTTATTAAATTAGAACTTACTTTGTTGAGTCTTCACACAATGAGCTCCAACTTTTCCTTGTTTAGCTCTTATAACTTTGTCAGTGCCCGATAAATAAATATAGCGAACACTTGCCAATGTAATGCCTGAAGATGTTAATGTATCTTGATTTTCAAAGCCCAGAGCTATTTTGCTCAATTCCTCCTTTGATACCTATAAAAACAAAAAAAATAATTATTAATAAATAAGTTTTAATAATCAGAACATCTATTAGTATCTATTCGACTTTCAGCAGGTATTACATACTTAAATCTTGAAATTAACAACAAAAAAAAAGTTAATAGATTTATATTTTTATCTACCTTGTTATACTATATTTTTTCATACTTAAAACTTTTAAGATTTATATTGCTAGAATTGAATTAAGTATATTATATTTGTACCTAAAAACTTGTTAAAATTTAAACATACCTAACTTTATAAAATTATGATTGGATCAGATCATACTTTGAAACTATGTTTATTAGTTGTCATAACTGGCATACAGTGTGTCCAACCCAAAACCAGATTACATTTTACTTTTAGGTGTTGAAAATCTTGGGAGAAGTAATGGTAAGAAGGCCCACTTTACATAATGGTTGAAAAAGGACAATTGGGGTTAAACATGTTACTTTTTATTTACCTATTCAATAGAAAAATAACATTCCGTTAAATACATTTATTATACTAGGTCCACAAAGAGTCTGGTTTTTATTTTGTTTCTATTTTAAAAACAATTTAAATTGTCCTATCTATGTTGGAAAAAGTTTAGTTTATGTTTTATTGTCCTATGAAGACCTAGCATTAGATAGAATTTTTTTCTTAAATTATTTCACAGCTAAGGAACATTAAATTTAAATGTTAAATGTTTTGCTAAATATGAACAAAAGGCAATAATGATAAAACAAATATGTTACACACAAAGGCCGGTCTCTTGTAGTACGCGAGGCGAAAAGTGAGCCGCGATCGATACACGCCAAGTGGCCGTTTTTCATCAGGGAAACTCCCACTAGCAGTAAACAAAATATATAAATTACTACCTGCCGTTTTTAAAACACGTGCCAGCTGTTTCCATTACTTTCACAAAAGTAGAACCCCTGACACCATGTAAAATGACCGCTTGGCGCGCATCAATCGCGGCTCACTTTTCGTCTCACGTACTATAGTAATAGATATAGGTATAACACATAATATAAAATTAATTTATCATATTATTAATCTTTTAATTCATTGAAACAATATTCTTAACAACAGTTTGCCAAGAACCGTTGTGTTAAATGTTAAATGGATAAGTGTCAATTTTTCTTGAACAAATCCAAGCTACGCGACGGATATGATATGAAATAAGTTTAATAAATGCAGATTTAAAATGTGTAACATTATATTCAGTCGACACCTCGGTAGCAGCATGGACATAACTAAATGAGGGCTATCAAACTGTTGATAATTTGAGAGGAAAATTAGTGCGTCTAACGTACCTATGAGTTGGATATACGACACCGATTTGAAAGACTAACATTGAACAAAAAAACCAATGTAACGCATCAAGGTCTGCACACACTCCAATGGTAGTGGCTTAACCACTGCCGCCACCGCCAAAGTGTGTGCGGGTGTTCAATTAGAACGCTGTGGCAGCGTGAAGGTAATTTTTCGAAGCACAGGACTCAAGGCCAGCATAGGGTTAGTATAGGGTGGATAAGTAGGATGAGTCGGATGTAAAATATTAATTATCAATAATTTATGCGGGTAGAGGTACATATTATTATTCTATTTCGTTATAAGTGTGGCCATGGGGCGGGTGTTAATAATTAATAGGTATTCTGCCTGAAAAAAAATGTAATGAATGGCGCCGCCACGGGTGAACGGCCCATAGGTTAACCTGCAACAACTGTTTATACTCACGTCGAATCCGTCGGACTTGGCCCACACGTTGCCATCATGGCCGGCGATCGCGGCTTTGGTGACGCACCTGGATGCCAGTAAATGTTTGTCGACGTAATCTTGCCAGGACGACATGCTGAAGAAATTAAGGGCGGTTGTTTGTGCGTCGTTTACTAATGTGTGCGCGAATTTGCGGGGGGGCGGTGGCCGGAAAGCGCGTGGTCACCGGTGGTGCGAAAAGTGTGCGGAAAAGAAGACGGTCGGGAAAGGAGAAAAAAATAGGACAGAAAAGAGAAATGGGTAGTCGTCGTCTCGCACCGGACGGTGATGGCAGTGTGGTGATGCGTCCGTGTTAGTGTGTCAGCGTGTGTACGCGTTTGTATACACGCGTGTGTGTGAGTGCGCGCGTGTGTGTGTGTGTGTGTTTGCCTGCGCGAGTGTGTGAGTGTGTGCGTGTACTTGAGTTGGTCACTAATTGGTCCGTCTGCGCGTGCGTCGACTATCGCGTTGTCGTGTGCATGTGCGTGCGAGCGACACCCGGCGTATACATTATATAATATTTCATACACATAAAAGATTATTATTGGATGACGGGCAGAAAAAGCTACAACGACGTACATTGTCCAACACACCGCGTCATCGGTGCGTACCGGTGCGCGCACTGCATCGACGCCGCCGCTCACCGTTTCTACCTCCATGACGCTATGGCGCCTAAATCAAACGCTCGACCGGCTGCTTATTATTACCGAAAATAATTTCTAATCATTTTACTATTAGGACGCCACCCACTAGGTTTGTGGCGTTTGTCTTACAAACATACACGGTACACCATAACAAATGTTGAGTAGCTCAATTTTGTGTAGGCAGTTACAGGCGGCAAGTCAAGCGTTGTACTCTGTTGCCGGGGCGACAAATTTATATTGAGATATTATTATTGTATATTAATTGTATAAAAAAATAAACAAATGTATATTATGTACATATGTATATTATATATTTTTATTTTTATTATAACTTATTGTCAAAAGCAAATATTACAGCTCAAAAATGTATATTATTGTTTTCATCAATTAGTCGGAAAATAATATTAATAATTACAAAAAATATTTAAGTTTAACTATGAACTAAGAAAGGTGTCTTGGCATTTTGTGTTGACATTATTGACAGTTGAATCAGAAATAACAAGTATGTAAAGTAGATTTTGAAGAAATTTTAACTTTATTTTCAAATCTCCAATCTAGGAGAAATTGATAAATATGCCTAGATTATAATTATTAATAAAATTGAGACAAAAAAAATGCAAATAAAATAAATAATACTTTTTTTTCAGTTTATAATTTATTTTTTTAATATGAATATCACATAACTACTCGGTTACCAAAAGTACTAGATTCTTTCAAATAATAGTAATATGTGCAATAATTTTTTTTTACAATAAGATAAAAATAAAGAAACGCTTACAAAGAAATCATTCATTTTTGTCTTACTTAAACTTTTTTTTATAAAAACTATGTTATGTTTATTTAACATAGCTTTTCCTAGAGATATAAGAGATAATTAATAAATTAAAATATTAATAAAAGAAAGAATTCGGTTTACCTCCAAAGCGATTATTTGAATTTTTTTCTTTAAAATTTGTGTTTTTAATGTTCAATGATGATACTTTCAGAAAACAAGTTAGTCAATTTTTCTGTAGAAGTTAAGGTTGAAAAAACTTCAAAACTTCGAAATCGTGTTATTAAATAAAATTCCATAAATAACATTTGTGATTTTTTTTTGTAAATGTGAGATTTTTATCGCTTGGTGGAATCAGAAATTGCCTATTGTACTTACTGTATATTTTATTGTTAACAAAGAAATTTAAAAAAAACTCCAGCGGTTGGAAATTTGCAAGCTCGCTGACTGCAAAAATGTATAGTTAAGTTTGAAACCAAGTCCGACCGACAAATTCTGTTTGCATCGCACTGATTGTTCTTAATTCATTGAAATACAAATATTTCCAAAAAAAAAAAAAATTAAAAATCTAACTTTATTATTATGCCACAAAATAATAGTTACCTTACATTTTAAGAAATAACTTTTTTGGGGGGAGGCAAAATATGTTACCCTGGAGCACAACATTTTTAAATACGGCCCTGGCTAGTTATTTAGTTAATATGTTATTATATATGACGTGTTGTGTCATTATTATGCCCTACCCTGGAAAACATTGAAATTACGTCTTTGAGTGAGCTTTAAATAAGATTAGAGTGAATTGATCTGTTCTCAATCGGGTATAATAGTATCATAAATCATAATCTATGTTTCCTCATGAGCTGTTTACGATATTTTCATTTCTAGGCGAGTTATGATATAGTTATACCTATTACCTATCTACCCATAATTAGCTTAAAAATTAAAATATCATAAAAAAAACCATGAAAATACACAGATAATGTTCTTGTTGGTGTGTCAATACCTACTCAATTCACTCCATCATTAAAGATAACTAGGTAAGTATACAACATTTGAACTGCTGATCACAAATTTGTTATGTTATAGGCACGTTTTAATGACTGAAAATACATGCTGGAGTCATCATAGACACGTACCTAATTATATTAATTTGCACTAAAACCAATATAAAATATTGAAAAATAAATTTTTATTAGGTGGAGGACAGTAGGTCTCTATAAATCGACATCATAGCATGAAGCTATTCAATCTAGCGTGAAATTTAAATTTAAATATAATAATAGGTATGATTATTGGCTTAATTTTGCCCTTCCGGTATCTAATCGTTGTTCAATAGACGTTTATAGATTTTTTTAGGACGTTTGAAAAATTTCTAACATAAAGAAAACATTTTTTTTGTGATATTCGAGAGATGAGTCTTTGGTAAATGTTTCAACCGAATGTTTCCAGTGATTACTTTGTTTTAACACTAAGTTATAGGCCCAGGGTTGGACTAGCTCAAACAAACGGCCAGGAAAATAGTTTTTTAACAGGCCCCAGCTCTCAGCTCACTCCCTGTGCTATGAAGATATTAGAACTGAATAATTTTTGCTCACCCAGTGGCGTATATAAGGGGGGGGGGGTTGGTACGGCACTATTAAAATAAAGTTAATTTATAATAATAATTAAATACATTTTGTGAATTGTTGACTGTGCTCACTAATATCAATATTCCCACTTCTAAATTTTAATATATATTTTTCTTAATATTTCATCATATTCATTTAAATATACTACACTTCTATATACTTAGATATGTATAATAAAATATAAAATATAATTTACTGGTTTTAGATTCATAAAACATAATAAACATATTTTATTGTATTATATATACATTTTTTTAGGGACATTTTAAATAATAAAGGCCTTTTTTAAAATGGTACTTTAAAGAAAATTAACAAATTATATTTGTTTACATTAAAATAAATTTAATATTAATAGTAGTATTAATAATATCCTCGTCCTCAGTCTTTTATATTTAAACGTTACATAGGTATACCATAATATAGTTTTGGCTATAGGTAGGCACGGTTATCACAACAGTTAAATATTATTAGTTTTATTATCATTTAATATATACAAATGCCTAAGTGCGGGACTGCTTATTACCACCGGCCCCAAATAGCCTACTGCAACCCCCATAGGCTCATTTTCATGGTGGCCTACCGGGAAAATAGGTAGGTAACACTTGAGAATTGAGCACATAACTTACCTATGAATTATGGGCCGTGGCCATTTTACTCCGAAACCGAGATACCGTTTTCCTCCACTGTCTATTTTCCTCCTATAAATAATAAATAAAACAATAAAATAGTTAATATGAATAAATTATTCATATCAAAAAAATAAAAAAATATTCTTTATTAGGCTTAATTGACAGCTGATATAGATATAGCCGAATAACCGATACCAGCATGTATCAACCGAAAATGTGATCCTAGCAAGGCTTACCATTTGAAAAAAATTCTGTTTTATGTTATTTACAATCAAACCTTACGCAATTTTTGCGTTTATTATTATTAAGTACTATAAAATTATACAAGTTTTGCGTTTATCGTTATTTAAAATGGTGTTAACACTAAAAAATTTAAAAATAATAACTTATTCGGATGGGTATTTTTCGTTTAATGATATTTTATAAATTACCTACGTTTTGCATTACCTATGTTTTGTTTAATGATAATAAATGATAATAATGTTAATATATTTTGTTAATAGTTGACATGTTTTGTTTTGCGGTATTTAATTATTTTTGATTATCGTTTTCCGTTGTAATTATGTTTACAAATTTCAATCTTTTTTGTCAAATATAACATTATATAACGTTTGTAAGCCCTGGATTCCAGCCTTACTCTATCTTTATAATACGGAACGTAATACTACAACATTGACTAAAATATTGGAGGGAAATAGACATAATTAAAGTCTAAAATAATGTGGAGGAACGATATCTCGTTTTTGGAGGAAAATGGAACCGCCCGAATTTATTATGATACTTCGAAAATGTTGCCTACACAAAATTTGCAAAATGCACCATCTTGTAGGTATTACTTATTATGCAACTATGCAATGCTGGGCCAGTTAATTATTTTTTTTTAACTCGTTAATTTAAGTTAATATAGAAAAATACAAGTTATGTTTAAAGTTAAAAGTTACCTTTATTTTTTTTAACTTGTAAGAGTTAGGAACAAGTTAATTAGAAAATAAAAGTAACTTAACTTTGTTAAAAATCAGTTAATTTTTTCATATAAAATTATAAGTATCAAGTAGGTATGCTTATCTTTTTTAAAGCTCATAAATAACACAGTGATTCAATAAATGTCTTACTATTTTTAAATAAATGTAGGTAAGTATTAAAACTAATTACTATAGGTAGGTGGGTGATAGCTATACTTTAATCAATGATGAAATCCAACAAAATAATTTAATTATTTTTGTTGATTTGTTTACGTAATGATTCACAACTATATTAAATATTATAATAATCAAATTCATCATTAGAATATAATTAATTGGTTAGTGGTTATACAGCTCACAGATCCACAGAAAGCAATATATAAAAACAAGATTGTGAAAAATAATTTTCGACCACACATAACAATAGGGCCAGATTAAGACTTTCGGATGTCCAAATATTTTTTTGAGGCCCCTTGCAGTAAAAACATTAAAAATACCCAAAATGTAAGATATTAAGATCTAAGTAGTTAAGGTAAAAATTTTAACTGTCACATAATAAGTAATAACTAACTACCTATCTAAAACGTATTTATTTCAAGTTTAAATTCCGCTGATCCATATCATAGCAATATTATAATAATTGTATTAAACCTTCATCATTTGAAGAGTAAAAATAAGTATACTAATCTCATTACATATTATTTATTAACATTTTGAAACTAAACCTTCGCACTGTTACATTAATATTAAATTATAACTACAGTTTAATTCAGGGCTTGCAAACGTTATATTTGACAAAAAAACGATTGAAATTTGTAAACGTAATTATAACGGAAAGCGATAATCAGAAATAATTAAATACCGCAAAACAAAACATAACGATTAACAAAATATATTATAAATTGTTAAACAAAACATAACGCAAAATGTAATTTATAGAATATTATTGACCGAAAAATAACGGAGAACGAAATATTTTAAAACCATTTATTATGGTTTCGTAAAAACATTTATTTCATGCAAAAAATCTAAAAATTGATTATATTATATTCCCCGGACCACTAGGTATCCGGGAATATCTATCCGCATTAGTTATTATTTTTAAATTTAATAGGTATTAACACTATTCTAAAATATAACGATCAACGCAAAAATTGTGTAACGTTTTAATTGTAAATAACATGGAACAGAATTTTTTTTCAAATGCAAGCTCTGGTTTAATTAAATTGAATCCTTCCAAATTTTTATATACTTTAAATAGTAAAATCAAAATGATGTCAACAAAAATCTTGTGGCCTTTAGAAGCAGAAGTCCACTAAACATTTACACCTATATACCTACAAAAATATTTTGTTTTCGGTGGATTCCTCAATGCCATTCTCCCGTGTTTGCAGGAAGCCCAAATACTAATGTATATTATAATGTGTTCCGGAGTGAAGTCAAATAAAAATAAAATTATGTCAAAATGTTTAAAAGTTTTGAAGATACCTACATAAACAAATGCGTGATATGCATGGTTTTGATAAAAAAAAAAGTTAATTGCCCATAACTAAAAAAATAAAAAAGTTAGATTCAATTTTTAAAGGGTATTTATTCATCATTTTTGGTATACTTTCATAGTTTTATATGACGTTGGCGGGTCACTTCACCCTGGAACGTATTGTATATTATTCAATATTAGGTACCTGATATAATAAATATAATATATAGATATTAGGTATATAGCAATAAATAATGAATAATAATGTATCACTTTATTTATAAGTTATAATTTACAAGCTTTTTTCCTAGCTAAATAATCATCGATTTTTTTAGGTGATTTATTTAGTGTACATAGCCTATAACAAAAAAAGTAATGGACAAATTAGAGGCCCCTAAATAAATTCTAAGTATCGAGGCCCGGGGGCCATTGCCCCTCCTGCCCCCCTTAATCCGTGCTTGGTTTGCAGCACGAATAATATAAATACAAATCAATACTTTTTTTTTGAAGTTAATATTTTTTAACAAATTTCTTAAATTGAGGGCAAAAAAATTTTTCACAGTATTTTGGCATCTGGTTGGCCCCCAAACGACTGCTGCCTGAGGCAAGTGCCCTTAAAACCTTCTGTACAATCTGGCCCTGAGCTGATACAGACACACAGTCGACCTTATATCCACCATTAAAATGTATACGTAGTACAATAGTACATGCGCCCAAAGGTGTCCATTAGGGGTTGCAAGGAGGTGACATGTCACATAGATGAATGTGAAATGATTGTAATTTTTTGTAATTGTAAATAATATCTAAATTATTATTACTGGCGATATTATAATACTTGACGTATTACATAGGTACATCGTTTATTCATGTTATGTATTTATTTTCTGTTATTTATTAATATTAATTTGGTTGGTTCTCAGTTATTTTTTCATGATATTGTCACCCCCATAGGTTTTGATTGATGGGTTTTGCAAGACAATTTCAAACTTTGTTTTCTGCTTATTACGGCCCGCATACTTCAGGTGAAAATACGTTTTTTTGAATTTTTATTTATATAATTTTATTGTAGGTGTATAAACGATAAAAGGAAGAAAAAAATTTATTTATTATAATTATTTTTTTTTAGTCATCTAGAGTTATTCAGAAATATTTAAAAATTTAAGATTTCTTTTGTTTGTAGTGTGTAAATTAAAATTAGTCAATTTTACCCAAAATATTTAAACGCTTATAATAAAATATTGTGACTACCTATGTATTTTTTTATATTTTTAAAATTTTATGTTATGAACAACTTATGAGCAACTATTTGTATTCAATTTTCCAACTTTTTCATCAACTGAAAATAGGTATCGACATATTATAAAGTAGAAAAAACTACATAAAATAAAAAATGTCATTACATGTGTCTGAAATAGCATAAAAAGCATAAAAAAAATTAGTGATATTTAAGTAAGTATTTACGGTTATTTGTTTTTGAGTTATAGGTACCCACACAAAAAAACAACATTGAATTTGCCAAAAACTGGTATTGAGTAAAAATTTGGCCATTTTTCCTTATTCCCCCCTCCCCCACCACCAATAATTATTATTAAACAATTTAGGTACTAGGAATTTTCAATTTTTACCTCTCAAAAGTACTAACTCGCTCTGCTTAGAATCTAAGATTATATTGTTTATTATTGTTTTAAATTTACCCAGGGATGGAAAACGTTTTTAAAAAACGTTATTAAACGGAAAAAAACAATAAACGAAAACAATTAAAAAAACAAAAACATAAAATAACTGAAAAACGATAACAAAAAATCCCAAAAACCGAAAAAAAATTAATAACGAAATCAAAAATGAAAACAAAAATAAATTATAGTATTATACATTATTAAATTATTTGTACCACAAAAAAAAAAAAAAATTGGAAAGAATTTCACTTGTCTTTACTTAAAAATGTTTAACTTTAAAAATATTTTAATTTTAAATCAAAAATGTTGAATTTTCTAATTTTTAATAAATTAAAATTAAAATATTAATCATTAAGAATAATTAATTTTAATTTTTAACTTTTAAGTGCATTTCTATATTTCGCACTGCTATTGTAACTTGAAAGTTAAAAGTTATAAGTTCTGAGAATATAATATAAAAAAAAAAAATATATATTATCAAAAATGTTAGTCAAAAACAATATAGAAAAATAACGTTTTTAAAAACGTTAATCAAAAACATAATATTAAAAATGTTTAAAAACGATATTTTTTAAATCAATAAACAAAAACGAAAACGAAAACGAAAAAATTAAAAACGTTTTCCATCCTTGCATTTACCTGAACGAAATACACAATGATACTGGGGGGGGGGGGGGGGTAATATTCACACTGGACGGCTAAGTCCCCAATCCTTCCTAGATACACCTATGTTGACACGCTAAAAAGTAAAAAATCTTAAACATTTAAATATTTTTGATATTTAAAAAAAAATAATTATAACAATCATATAAAAAATCTTCTTAATATCATCATTAATACACCTAAAATAAAATTAAAATAAAATTCGAAAAAACATTATTATTTCCCTAATAAAAATATAGTTTCATTAAAAATAATGGAAACTTAAATACTTATAAAGAGAATTGTAACTGAAATTTTAATATTTTTAAACTGTTACTATAACGGCTTATGAGGAACCTTATATTTATTTTTAAGTTTTTGATCGAGCAAAAAATTATTTATAAACATAAATTTTTAAAAAAAACTTTTAAAAAAAATATGTCAGGGCTGTAAAAAGCTAGGTTGACTAAATTTAACGTCAGACGCTTGGCTTACTGGTAGCAGCCGACAAAACCGGTATTTGTACTTTTACCATAAATTATAAATAGTTAATAATTATACATTAACAAATGTTAATTATTTATAGAAAAGTTAACTTTAAAAAAAAAATATATTATTTAAACTGTATTTACATTGAA
>NC_042493.1:47881283-47940843 GCF_005508785.2 Acyrthosiphon pisum
TGTATATTATTCAATATTAGGTACCTGATATAATAAATATAATATATAGATATTAGGTATATAGCAATAAATAATGAATAATAATGTATCACTTTATTTATAAGTTATAATTTACAAGCTTTTTTCCTAGCTAAATAATCATCGATTTTTTTAGGTGATTTATTTAGTGTACATAGCCTATAACGAAAAAAGTAATGGACAAATTAGAGGCCCCTAAATAAATTCTAAGTATCGAGGCCCGGGGGCCATTGCCCCTCCTGCCCCCCTTAATCCGTGCTTGGTTTGCAGCACGAATAATATAAATACAAATCAATACTTTTTTTTTGAAGTTAATATTTTTTTACACAAATTTCTTAAATTGAGGGCAAAAAAATTTTTCACAGTATTTTGGCATCTGGTTGGCCCCCAAACGACTGCTGCCTGAGGCAAGTGCCCTTAAAACCTTCTGTACAATCTGGCCCTGAGCTGATACAGACACACAGTCGACCTTATATCCACCATTAAAATGTATACGTAGTACAATAGTACATGCGCCCAAAGGTGTCCATTAGGGGTTGCAAGGAGGTGACATGTCACCTAGATGAATGTGAAATGATTGTAATTTTTTGTAATTGTAAATAATATCTAAATTATTATTACTGGCGATATTATAATACTTGACGTATTACATAGGTACATCGTTTATTCATGTTATGTATTTATACATAATCCCCTCCCCCACCACCAATAATTATTATTAAACAATTTAGGTACTAGGAATTTTCAATTTTTACCTCTCAAAAGTACTAACTCGCTCTGCTTAGAATCTAAGATTATATTGTTTATTATTGTTTTAAATTTACCCAGGGATGGAAAACGTTTTTAAAAAACGTTATTAAACGGAAAAAAACAATAAACGAAAACAATTAAAAAAACAAAAACATAAAATAACTGAAAAACAATAACAAAAAATCCCAAAAACCGAAAAAAAATTAATAACGAAATCAAAAATGAAAACAAAAATAAATTATAGTATTATACATTATTAAATTATTTGTACCACAAAAAAAAAAAAAAATTCGAAAAAACATTATTATTTCCCTAATAAAAATATAGTTTCATTAAAAATAATGGAAACTTAAATACTTATAAAGAAAATTGTAACTGAAATTTTAATATTTTTAAACTGTTACTATAACGGCTTATGAGGAACCTTATATTTATTTTTAAGTTTTTGATCGAGCAAAAAATTATTTATAAACATAAATTTTTAAAAAAAACTTTTAAAAAAAATATGTCAGGGCTGTAAAAAGCTAGGTTGACTAAATTTAACGTCAGACGCTTGGCTTACTGGTAGCAGCCGACAAAACCGGTATTTGTACTTTTACCATAAATTATAAATAGTTAATAATTATACATTAACAAATGTTAATTATTTATAGAAAAGTTAACTTTAAAAAAAAAATATATTATTTAAACTGTATTTACATTGAATTGAAAAAATAAATGAATACAACTGTAGCATTTAGTTATTAATCAATAATTATTCATTTTAAATATTTGTTATAGAATTTTTATGAAACAATGAAGCCACCGATTGTATACAATTTAATCTTCACAACATGTGATAAAATAAATTAAGGAAAATCAGACTTAAACATTTTTTAAATGTTTAGTTTAAGATGACTGAGAACAAATTTAAGAAATTAATGTATGCAAAATCAGGTAAAAGTTTTTTAAAACTACTCAAACCTAAGAATTTTTAATTTAAATGATTTATTATTTATTAATTACTATAATTGCAATTTGCAAATAAAATGAATAATTCTAATTATCAAATTACCTAACGTAAAAATAAATAATGTATTTTTTAAGGTCTAAAAGTGTTATAATTTAATTTTCACATCTTCAATTACATACATGAATACATTTTGTGTACATGATTACATGAACTTATAGTTATAGTAATAGTACCAAAAATTATACTACAGAATTTATTACATTGTATGAATTTTAAATTGGTACGTCACATTTTAACAAGCATTAAAGTATTAAACCAATGAATCATTGAATATTATTTTGATTTTCTCAATAATCGATAAATCTAAATAATATTCAAATATTTAAGTGAAAGGCGATATTAATATTAAAATAGTCAAAACAATTTTAAAAAAAATCACAAAAACATTGTATTTAAAATTGAATTTTATATAGATTGAAATCTATAATCTTTAACAGTTTTAATGTCAAAGTGTTTCAGTTATTTAGGATCATTATATTGTTTTTATAACATTCAAATAACTATAATTATTTTAATCTTATAATACATTAACTTAATAAATCAATCAATTAATAAATGAAAAAGTATAAAATAATGTATTTTAATCCCTAAAATATGGTAATAATTATTATATATACACAAAAAAGAAAAAAAATCAACAGTTAATAATAAAATGTTATGATAAAAGGAAAAAACGTAAGAAATATGTAATAATTATTTTAAATGTTCAAAAGTTTGCAAATCTGAGCTGTTGCGTAGAAGTCGGAGTCAAAACACTTTTGACATTTAGAGCCAATACTCCAAGTAGGCCGCGTCGAAGGTAACACCATTGTTTTTTTGTCCACTTTAGATGTTATGTACCTCTTTTTCAAAGTATCCATCATGAATTTTAAGTCCACCATGGCGGATGGAATTTTTTTGATGTACTGTAACAAATGAACCAATTATTTTAATCTAAAATTAAGGACGCATTTTTAAAATGATTATCTTAGATGACATTTCTCTATACTCTATTCGTAATGAGATCGTACCCCGGCAGCCAAGTTGTGCTCATGGGTGTGGCTTTATTCCGTGGCAGCGCCCAACGTGTCGCCGTAATAGGGACGGCGTCTGACCATATGTCTGACCGCCGCCCTACGAAAACTGGGTGCCGCTGGGTTACGGATCTCATTCCGACTAGAGTAAACATTTTAGGAATAGGATACTTCAAAGAGCATAATTTGTTTATTCAAAAATCATTGTTTAAGTATTGTGATGTTTAAAAAAAAAGTATTTAAATAATTAATATGATAATCTAGAGCTAGTTAAATAGTTTATCAAGTTAGATAACAATTTATCATTATTAAAATTAATCTTCTACAATAGTATTTTTTAACGTTACAGTGTATAAAATAAACAAAATGTGTTTTATAATGAATAGAATATTTTAAACGTATTTAATATTAATGAAATAGTAATATTTTGTCATGACACAATTATTAATGTTAGTTTTGTGTATTCTTTAATAAAATATATTCACATCCAATGAGCAATATGTGAGTCAGTAATAATTATAAATAAATAGGATAACTTTAAAAAATGTTTGCGTTTAATTGAAGGTTGATTTAGCCTCTTTGGAAAGACACCCATCCCATATAACAAACGCATAACAGTTGCAAATTTTAGATTCTGAATATTTAAGCTTTATGTTGCTAGATTTAGACATTTAGTATTGTAGTGAGTTGACATATTATTGAACTTGATGTTGAGAAATTATCAATGTTCTTACGCTGGATTTATCACAAAATGTATATTTTAATACGAGATATGAGCATTTTTAATTTGAAAGATTTTATCTACGCAACTCGCATAAAAATTGTAATATCAAATAAAAGTTAACGCGAGAATATAGATAATTCACTCTGCAATTTACTTAAGCTAAAAAGACAAAATTGGTTCTACTGAACACAAATTTGTTTTGTTATCTGCGGGTCAGAAAGAGCTATAACATCTTCTTCATATTAGAACTGAATTGACAAATTATGAAATTTAAAACTAATAGTATGGAGAATAAATTTAAAATTATCATAAACTCATCCCGCTTAAATTTTTTTACTAAAACTGATTGTGTATGTATGATATTCTTACATTTAAATTCGATTATAGATCAATCTACTTTAATATAAAATACTCATAATTTGATTATAGATCAATCTACTCTAATATAAAGTACTAGACCAATACTAATAGATGGAACTACCAGGTGGGATGTGGCTGGGTAGTGAGGTCTTTTCTAGCAGCACACCAGTGATTCCATTCCTTGTGAACAAAAACATTGTTATTTACGGTTATAATATTCTCTATACAACAAAATGTATAATGCATAGATTTTTAAATCATGCATACAGCATAATATACATTATTATTCCATTATGACAATGGTTAATAGATTTAATAGAAACAGTAAAAAACCTAAATAGGAAAAAAAGAGCATGGAAAAATTAAAAATAATTGTAGAACCCCATAGTTGTTGTGCGCATGTACTACACATCTACACCGTACTATGTACTACCTTGATCAGCGTAGCCCGCGTGGCTGCTGGAATTAATACCATGTTAATATGTTACATCTATTAGTATAAGATCCATTCAAATATTTAAAAAAAAAACGGAGTTAAATTGATTATTCATAACATACAATTTGTTATGTAATGCGTTTATAAAACAAATGCATGCAGATTGCAGGTGTAGTGGCCTCTATTATATATAAATAGAAATACTAACAAGTTTTTTTTCTGGGTCTTGTAGGGCTATCCAAATCCAAGTAGCAATTGAACAGTATAATTTTTTTGAGCTGATTTTTCCACAACAAGTCTTCATCATTTTGATTAGGTCTTTCACCATGTCAGCATTAACGGTTCTCTACAACAATATAATTTTAGGAGGATGTTGAGTCTTATGTGTAATAAAAATAAATACTATAAAAAATCAGAGATTACTGATTAAAACAACCTTATTTATAATAAAAAAATATTGATGGATATTTAAGGACTCACCATCCAGATATGCCAAGAGGTTTCATGGTACTTAAGTAAATTTGTCAGCACGCGGATTGCAGGCTCCCTTGCTTCGATACTTGGTTGTGACTGGTTGGAATAATGCAAAAAGTGAAACATGTAGTCCACAATCATACCTTCTGACGTCTTCAAGCATAGCTCTTTAGATAAGGTTGTACATGTATCTAAAAACAAAACATTGAAATAAAAAAACCATAGGTATGATAAATAGTAAAATATATATGGTAAAAGGTAAAATAAATATTGAATTACTCTATATTAGCTTAGCTTTAATAAAGGTTTTATACATGAGTAATTTAATAATCATCAATACAAATTAAAAAATTTTAATTAATTACTTCTAAACATAAAAAAATTCTACAAGACCTAGCAAGAAAAATACTTATTTTTTCTCTCAAATTAAATAACTTAAGTTTTTCAAAAATAAAAATGTATAACCATCTTAATCTGCATAATATGTAGTAATATACACTAAATTATGTAGAATATACATAATATCTAAGAAAATGTATTCATTAAAAGTTTTGAGTTATCTCATATTTTATATCTTTTTAAGGTTTTAGTATTATAAAGACAATATTATGAACATAAGTTTGACAATATAGTTGATATTCAATCAATTTCAATTTTAGCTATAATTTTGCTTGTCTACAGTATATTTCTATAATATAGCAAAGATATACTACCTAGGTTCCAGAAAACTGTGGCAAGTTCCCGATATGAATATTCATTTCTTCTTTGCTTGTTTAATACATCAACCACATCATTGTGTCGTTTGCCCAATGTGAGGGCACTTTTTTGAGGAATTCTAATTGTTTCTCGTCTACACTGATATCTCTTTCTTACAATATAACCTCTCCACATGGCCTGTTAAATAATTCAATCATATTAACAATCTATACTTGGTTGTAAGATTGAATGAGTAATATTGACAATTTACCTGTATCAAAGTTGCAGCCCGCACAAGTTTTTGATTGTGTAATTCTTCCTTGATTTTGGGTAATTTCTTTCTTACCAAAAATCCTCTAACAATAGCCTGTATTCTAGATGCAGCAAGATTCTCTTTCTGTAAATGTTTACGATTAAACATTACATTTCTGGTCCAAATTTGTAACTGAACGGCAGCTCGCATTTCCATTTTCAACTCAAATAAGAACGCATGACCAACTAACAACCTTTTGCACTGTGTATGTTTAAATCTTATAGTATACAACATTTATACAAGTTTGGAAAGAACGGAACATTTTTCTTTAAGATAAAATGCGATATGCGTGACAAGCAGAAAAGAACAAAATACTCAATTAGTTGAAGAAATAGCTACTATGCGAGCTGCCGCGTTAATTTGCACCATGCTACACACAGTAAAGAAAATTGTTTTAAAAATAAATTATAAAATATTAAAAACTTACCTCTAAAGTTTCAAATGCTAGTCTATGTTTAGCTTCCAAACTATCTTTTAACTGTGGCCAACGCCTACGCGCTAAGTATCCTCTAACATGAGTCTGCAATATGATTGTGGACTTCTTCAGAAGCTCATATCGCTGTTTTTGTACCAACATGGCTTTGTGTGCTCTATAATGTCTTTGCAATATGATCACACAATTTTTTAATAATAAATATTCTCGTTCTGCTGATTTCATCGCAACAATGGCTCGATATCTTGCCTGGAGGTTCATTACAGACTGTCTCAGTTTGATATATCTTAAACGATCAGGAGTGGGCGACAAGCAAAGGCGCAAGAACTTTTTTATTGTATTACTAGCAGAAATTAATTGTTTCTTATTAGCTTCTAATTCATATTTAGTCTCTGGCCATTTTTTGAGAACTAAATGTCCTCTGAAGAATGCTTGTAGTCTGATAATCTTGCTTCTGGTGTCTTCATAAATTAATTTTTGTTGTTTCATAGCCATATTAGCCCTGAACCTTCTTTGAATAACAATAACATTGTTACGTAACATCCGATATTCTTTGACTTGTCTATTAGCTCTGAATCTACTTTGGATAAGAATTGTGGCTCTTTTAATCTCAAGAAATCTTAAACGGTTGTTATTAGCTGGAAGATTTTTTCTAAGAACCTTTTTAATTATATTACTACAATTGATCAAACGTTGACGTTTTACCATCAACTCATTTCTTAGTGACGGCCATTGTTTTCTTAGTATATATCCTCTAGCTAAACTTTGCAGTTTAAGGGTTGCAGTTTTTAGTTGTAGATATTTTTGTCTTTGTAGCTTCATTTCTTTCAAAGCACGGAATCGGTTTTGTACAATAATGACAGATCTCTTTAAATCAAGAAATTGAATGCGGTCTTCTGTTAACGAGAGATTATTTCTTAGAACTCTTTTAATTATATTACTACAATTGATCAAACATTGACGTTTTACCATCAGCTGATTTCTTAGAGACGGCCATTGTTTTCTTAGTATATATCCTCTAGCCAAACTCTGCAGTTTAAGGGTTGCAGTTTTTAGTTGTAGATATTTTTGTCTTTGTAGCTTCATTTCTTTCAAAGCACGGAATCGGTTTTGTATAATAATGACAGATCTTTTTAAATCAAGAAATTGAATGCGGTCTTCTGTTAATGGAAGATTACTTCTGAGCGCTCTCTTAATTATATTACTACAGTTTGTTAAATGTGTTCTATTAGCTTTTAACTCTGTGTGTAATGCAGACCATTGTTTCCGCACAATGTAACCTCTAGTTACAGCCTGCAATTTAAGGGTACACATTTTAAGTTTTAAATAGTGATTTTTTTGTTTTATCATGGCTTGTTTTGCTCTAAATCTTTGTTGTATAACTATTGCACTTTTTTTCAACATAATAAATGCTTTCTTCTGTACTTTCATCAAATTATTTGCCCTAAATCTTCTTTGAATGGTTAATGTTAAATGCAATAATTTTTCATAATACAATTTGTCTTCAGTGGGTGGTAAGTTCTTTCTTAGAGAACGTTTAATAACGTTAATGGCATTAATTCTATTATTTTTTTCTATTATAAGGGCAGTTTTTATTTGCGGCCAGTTTTTTCTGATTTTAAAACCGCGATACACTTTTTGAATAAGGAAAGCTGATTGTTTAGTTTTTATAAATTGTTGTCTATCTCTTTCCATTGCAATTTTGGATCTAAATTTTCTTTGAACAAACACTGCAGTTCTTCTTAAAATTATAAACTGTTTTCGGTCTTCAGTTAAAAGTTTAAGTTTATCTTGTAGGTATTGTTTGATTTTAGTTGATGCTAGATGTAACTTTTCACGGTTTTTAATTAATTCAGCTTGTTTATGTGGCCAATGTTTTCTGGTCAAATAACCACGGACACAAGCTTGTATTTTAGTAGCAGCCAAGTGACGTTTAAACGTTTGCTTAGCTCTAATCCTTTTTATTATAACTAATTTGAGGTTATTGTTTCGCCACCAATGTTGAATAGTTTTTGCTGCTTTATTGTACCGAGGAGTTAAATACTTATAAATTAATTGCCAGAATAGTGATAACATTTTTTCTCTGTGACCATTCACAATGTCACGAGTACTTATATTTCCCTCGATCGTAATATGTTCAGATATCCTTGTTAATGCCAAATTTACATTGTGAATTTTCTGCAGTTTTGATATAGCGGGAAGTCTTAGTTTCTGCGACAGTGGTTCTCCTTTGAACAAGAGTTCAACGATTCTAGTGATTCTGGTGCCATCCCTAAGGTCATTTAATGATTTAACAGCATAATTAACTTCGTCCAAATGGGTTTGTTTATGGGTCAAATTATAGTCAATACTACGTAGCCGACGATTTATGTCTCCATTTGATGTTACCATGTCAGCACAAAATCCCATCAAGAAATCATGGCTACTCTGTAAATAAAAAAAAAATATTTACTTTGTGATGAAGTATATCACTCACATTAAACATGATTAAGAGTATGTAAAACTGGCATTTGTTGCCTCCGTTTTGCAATTGGGTAACTAGAAAATTTACACTCAGAAAATTACGTTTAGCTTTGTTAGCTTAAAAATATAAGTGAATCAACCTATTATGAAACTTGATGCTAAGAACATTATCCGTTTTTGTATGTGGGTTTTTTACAACTCTGTTTTTAAGTGAGTTACGACCATTTTTAATTTACGCAGTATTATACACTCAAAACTTCGTAAAAAACCCACATACAAACACAGATAATATTGTTACCATCAAGTTTCATAATAGGTTGATTCACTCAAATTTTTAAGCTAAAGAAGCTAAATATGATCTGCTGGGCGAAAATTTGCTATGTTACACACTTGTAAGATGAAGATAACAAATGCCAGTGTTATGTCCCCTTAATAAACTCACTTTATAAGGAGAATCTATTTTGAAAAGACATGGATTATGTCTGATAAGTTGTTGTTCTTTAGCACGGTCCAAAAAATATACAAGCATAAATATTTTTTTCAAGATAAATTTTTTCATGGCAATCTGCAATATAAAACATTTTTTTTTTTCAATAAAAAATAAATTATATTTTTAATATTTTTCTTTACATTGTATGTGGGAAGGTTCACTTGAAGAACAGTAGCTTTGGTGAACTTTTGTTTTATGAAATCGTTATTAAACAAATTTTTACGTATAAACCATCCAAGACCATCTAAGTCATGAGATCCAGAACTTATGTGAATTATTTGACCATACACTGCTTCCAAACCAATTCGTAACCACAGTGGATTATAACATTTTAACAAATCCATAATTTTTTTCTTTAAATCTAACAAAATACATTATAATTTTTACATAAACAAACAATTTTTAATTTAAATAAAATCTCACTTAAATCCAAATGTATTTGACGATCATCTCGTACTGTTATGAAATCTTTTTCAATTGATATGGTTAATTTAGATAAAACAGTCGCCACATTTGTGGATGTAAGAAGATTTGATGTTGCTTTCCGCAACGCACTCCATTGTTGTGGACACTGCTTGTATATTTGTGACACAAACAGATCTTTTTGAGTAGCAAATTGCATAGGCTTATTTTTATGGCTTGTCTTGGATGCCTCTTCCCAAGCCGCCGCTGCTTGTTCCAAGTCATCTAATTGTTCTTCATCTGCCAATTTATCAGTAGGCATAAGAAGCGCATTTAACCATCGAATCATATCAGATTCTTGGCGATCCAACCATTCAGCTTCATAATATTGAGACCTAAAATACAAATATGTACTATATTTATATTCATAATTAATATTTATATTTATGCTTCAACATACATTTTTAAAAACGGATCTTCAGCATTATTGTGAAATACAAGTTCTGGATTGGCCAAGCACTTGAGGTATTGATCACACTTATCCAATTTTGGAGTCCTCAAATTTTTAGTCCGTGGACTAAGAATGCCTAAGAAAATAATTATGAGTAGATACATTTTTTGTAATAATATAGTGTTATAAATGATATTATAAATAATAATAACTTACTGTATTGTTTCAATCTATTCTTAGAAATCATTGATGATTTTGGGCTACATTTATAATAAGGAGAATTTTTAATAACAAATGATGGTCGTTTGGGCTTAGTATTTCTTGAAATAATCCCTAAAACATGAAAAATAATAAATTAGTATAATTAATTCCAACTTATAGGTATTGAGTAATTATGTTAAGTTACTTGTATCTTGCATGGGTGTACAAGTGGTAGTACATTCATGATTTTGCGATATGTTGAAGGATTGTTCAACATTTAGAGGCAATGCAAATTTTTTCGGGCTACTATTTTTGATAAAAGTTGCACTATCTACATTTAATTTATTCTTTGGTATTTCTTCAAATTTCTCACAAAGGTTTACAGATATTCTAGTTGGTTTTCTATTGTCAGGAGTGTAGATCTTAGCTGCAGTTGAAGCATCTATCGGCTTAAATGGCGATGTAGTGAATGAAGTAAAAGCCATGTTTTTATCAGCTAAATCAAAACTAATACATTTTTTCGTGGTACTGAATGGAGAAATTAAGTTTTCAGTATTCTTCAATGGGGTTAAAAAAAAGTTGTTAAATGGAGAACTAGTGTTGATTAATTTATTGAGTGATTCATCTAATGAATCATCAGTCATTATGTCACAATTTGTATTTTGGATATTAATGTGATTACTGAATGTGGGGTTTTGATGATTTTTATCTGAACGTTTAAAACAGTGTTCAAAACTAGTGAAGGTTGTGTCATAATCAATCATGTTGTTTTTCAAATTTGGAATATTTTCTTTTTCTTCAACTAAATAGGTTTGCCGTCTCATAGGAGATTCTAAAGTTTCTGATTGAATAGGTTTAGATATTTTTGTTGCATTATCAACTAAAACAACTCTTTCTGATGTAGAATTAACCAATCTGGTTTTATTCAAAATTATTTTGTTCTGACCACCATTAAATTTATTTTTGGCCAAATTAGAATTTTTGGACTTTGCTAATGTCACAGAAGCACCCTGAAAAATATTAATTATAGATTAAACTTATAAAATATTGAGTTAATAAAATAAAAAATGAATATTGAGATAATGCCAATATACTCCCGTCTATGAGAGATCGACCGTAAAAACTCATCAGTCGCTGCGCATTGCTTACGGTCAGTCTCTAAAGGGCAGGAGTATAGTATAGGTACAGAAAATCACATAGTTGGCTTACTCTTAATTTCTTGTGTAAAGGATCAATACAATTTCCAAAAATAACAAAATCATATTTTCTGTTGTTATCTACTTGTTCTATTTTAATCAATTTTCGCATGTTTCCACATACAGATGGTTGCCAAGCAATTGATAGCTTACGTTGTGACTTTGGTTGTAAAGTGAATTCATAAACATCAAAGTGTATACCATCATTTGAAGAAGGTATAATAAACTGTAAACATTGAATTTGAATAATACAATCAATAAGATTTTGATTAAATTATATTAATTATAAAAATTGGAGTATTCAGTATTATTAACCTGTCTAGGTTTGTCAAGCAAATTAACAACTGTCAGAAATCTAATGGCTGTTTCTTTAATCCTTATGTTTGAAAATTCTACTTGAGTCTGCTTTTGAAATGGTGATAATACTAAATAATACTCAAGTACTGTATTTGCTTCATCTTCGTGCTTTGATTTAAATTTCACGGGAGGTGAAAATTCAGTCTAAAAACAATTAAATAGTTAAGACAATTTTATCCAATTCATTCAATTTCAAATATATTTAAGTTTAGTACAAAACTATTAAGTTATGCAATTTATCTACAAATAGTTTATTTAATTATTATACTAAACTCCTGACAAAAATCATTATACAAGCCTGTTAAATTCTAGATTTATTTTGGTGACTAGGATTAGATAACAAGCTTTAATGTTATATAGCTTTTTATATGCTAAACATAATAGTGATCAGTAGGGTCCAGATTTTTAAGTTTAACATATGACTTGGTGAGTACAGTTTAAAGACAGTAAAAAATGTAGACAATTTATTCAACACAGAATATACAGGAAATAGTTTTTTTTATATTTCAGGGATTAGGGAGTATTTAGTTTCCTAAGCATATCTTGGAATATTTTGTAAAATGTAAAAAAAACTTACATATTTAAATTTTTGATTAAAAAGGAATATAAGGTTGTATTTTTTTTTTGGAAAATAATAGTACACATAATATTTCAACTTATTTTGCACTTATAAACCTGAACCTTAAAGATAAGTAAGTCTTTATGGAGAGGGACATAATATCTTGATCACTTTTGGAATTTGGGAATCACTTTAAACTCATTACTACAAACTTCAATACCTGTTTAAGGCCAACACTTATGTTTTCGTAACTAAGATGAATATGAACAGTATTTTGGCAACAAAAAAATTTGTGTCAACTTGACAATATGTAAAAAAAAATTATTGCTGTTACCAATGACCCGATACAATCATCAGTCAGATTAGTTGCTTTAAGTACAACTAAATAAATAGTTGTAAATAAGTTTAATATGAGTTACCTACTTAAACATTTAATTAAAAATTAAATAAAAACGGGATTTTTTTTCGCAAATTTTGCAATTTTTGGTAATTCTAAATAAAAATACAGTAAATAAATGAAATTTTCACTGAAATGTTTACATTAAAATTTTATATAAATCATACAAATTTAACATATTTTGACTTACCTACGTTGATCTATATTTTAAATTTTTGACCATTATTATTTTTTTTTAAAATTAATGTCGATAAAAAAAATTTCACTTGATCAAAAAACATGAAAATGTAATACATTGTAAGTTATTGTAAGCGGAAATTATAAAAAAGTTGAGACTAAATCCCCAATTTTTTTTTTATAATCATCTTAAATTCAAAAAAATCAAAGAAAATCAGAAAAATGTGTAAATTATTTTGAGATACAAATTCAGAAAATTGTTTCTTTTTATATCTAAGATTTTAAAATTGAATACAAAATTACTCATAGGTTTGACAATAAAAAAAAAAAATTTCTACCGGAAAATTAAATTACAATTACATTTTTATGATTTTTTAAAGTTCAAATTTTTACAACATTGGATATTCACTCGATTTCTTATGGAGTGATTTTCTTATTGTATTGTAATTCAAAAACAAACTGTAGATATTTTAAATTTACATCATATGTTTATTTTATAATTTTCTTGTTTTGAGCTGTTTAAGAACATTTTCAGTTTGTTTTTGTTTTTTTTCCATAAATATCAATGGATAATATTTTATTTGTTGAGTCAAAAAGCTTAAATATTTAACACAAGGCTCCTCACACATTGTTACAATACCACTTTAGAAATATTAAACATACGTAGGCAAGATTTTTCTTTATAATCATTTAAATTTCAAATTTTGACAACATTTATCAAATTGATAATTGAAAAATTATCTTGTAGTTAAACATACATTTTTTTTTAAATTTTCAATAGTTATTTAAGTTATATTTAAGTTCAAGTTTGGACAAAATTAGATATTGAAACTAGGAAGAACAATTTTAGTTTTGAGTTGTAAATTAAAAATATTATTCGTGGGTACTTCAAACCCTTAAAGTATATGAAAATATTATAATATACAAATAATATTAATTTAACTTACTGGCTACTAGATTAATATTAATATAATATAAAGTATCCTAGGCTTACAAACCGTCTTCGCTCAGAATTGTTTTTCGTATACAAGATGCCCCTTGACCTTTTTTTTTTCCATATTTAAGATCTCATAACCATAAATTATAATTTTAATAATCAAATAGTGCATTTTAAAAATCAGGCTCCTTCCCTTGACAAAATTATTTGACCACCACTGAATACCTAGGTGATTTTACTCTACCTACTCAAAAAGTATAAAAAAACAATTTAACATGAATTGGTTTTATCTATGTCGTGTGTGTGTCTGTGAGAAAACAAATATTGCGCTGACATCTTTTTAAATTTCATGAATAAATAACAGCAAGTCAGTGCTATTGCTTTGCGGAAAATATGAATAAACAATAGAAGTCTTTATTTGAAGAAAGGTTTCTAGTACAGTATCCTAGTCTTAAAGTATATTGTTCAATTTCTTCAACAATGTTGAAATCCTTGAATTATAGTGACATGCCTACCTAACTATTGAAGGTAGGTATATCAATATTTTGTAGATAGTTAGGGAAATTCTTACTATTCAATAGGAAATTATACTCCATTAACAATAAATTAAAAAAATCATTCTAAGTATCATTCTTTCCGCTATATAAATATAAGCTTTATAGAATTAATGAGTGTTTAAATCATCTGATATTGGAATATACCGTCCTTTCACAGTAGTGAACAGGAATAAACTTTAATGGAACTGATTTTATACAAATCTGTTTATTAAACTATATAGTTAATTATACCAGTATTACAGTGGTAGTTGATAGAATGGTATTTAGTCTGAACCAGTAAGCAGCCCGTATACAAATCGTGAAATAACGTATAAAAATGACTGAGCACAGATCATAATACTTACAACAAATTGAGACATCTTGAAGGTCAGCGGATGCGAATGGAATCAAATTTCAGCAGAAATATAGATGGTGAGTTGTCTTACGACTGGTTACCCGGTCGTTCCAAATACATTGTCACAAAATCAATAAAATTACAAGACCAGAGTTAATAATTATAATAGAAAACGATCTATATCAACACGAAATGCGAGTCACGGACTCTACGCAGTCGTTCGGTCAAATACTGAATTGACCATCAGTTATACGATTGGCAGTTAGAACGGAGAGAAATAAAATCCATAATAATCCTGGGCTGGCGAAAAAAAAACCGTTAAAATAACGCAGCTGTAATTGTTATTGTTACTTGTTGTCGCGAGAGTTGTAGTTGAGGCCAAATCATCGTCCAATCACCGTCCAATTCACCGATCCGACAGATAGATGCCGCATTGCCGCAGTGCCACCAACGAGTTTTGCCGTGTGGACATTAATTATTAGTGTCCAGTTCTTGTTATCACGAAGACATCATTCGTGATAACGGGACAGTTGATACCCCGACGATAGTGCGCGTCCTTATCACATCAAATGCTCTTGATGTACTATTTTGTATTCGAATGATTTAAATTATGAATGTCTAAATTAATTTTTTGCGCACTCTGAGACTTAATTCCTCAACGATTACGACTATTCAGTATTCAGAAATCGTGGGACTCTTCGCGACCCACTGGTAAAAGCATAGAACAATACTGTTAAAAAGTATGCGTTGTTTGTCAACAATATAATTTAATATTCTATCAATCTAATTTTGTTACATTACACTCATTTTCCTAACAGGTTAGGGACTATCGCCGCAAGTTCATGGTTATAAGGTAGTACTATAAGGATATCGGTTGTCTAAAGGATTTATTTAGACGCAAAATTTGTCTGTTTGTAAAATTGTTTAGCCGCAGTCAATTGTAATCGGTCATATCAATTATGTTCAAAAACGAATTTCGCATCAAATCGAATGCTGCACTAAAAGGCGCTGATCAGTAAATACTCCATTTATTGTGAAAAGTTGATTATTGTTGATATTATTTTAATTAATTTTCGTATTATGATTTTAGGAAAAAACTCAAATCAACCATTTGCAAATGTTTTAACTTAACCAATGAAATGCTGGATGAATTTTTGAATCATAAACAATTGTCACTATTGAAAGTTATAACCTGCACTAATGACATAGTCAAGATTTATTGTGCCCAAGAAGTTGCGTTAGTTTTTGATTTTAAAGGCAAATATTATCCAACATTGTTTATGGTTTGGTCATTCCCTCACATAGTCCCCAGATTAATATTACATGAGAATTTCAAATCCAAACTCAGTTCACCATCGGAACTAACTATAAAAGATTTAACTTTTGTAAATAATGATCATATACTAGTTCCGTTGCTTGTTGATCAATGTGTGAGTATATGTACCAACTCATGTGAAAAAATTGTTGCAATTGGATACTTGACACTTGATGGAAATACTATAATAAACCATGAAAAAAACAAAGATATCTGTTTAAAGGTCTTACATTATCACAAAGATGAACTTTTTAAATCAAACATATTAAACATTATGCCTGATGTAGTTTTAATGATGGAACGTTCTTTTAAAAATGCTCCTGAATTAAATGATGAGATACCAACTCAGTTAGAAGATACCCGAACTGTTATTGAAAAAATGGATGAATTGCTAATGACGTGTTCACTAAAAGCATTAAAACATTGTATTAAAAAAGAAATGCTGCCAATTTTAGCTAGTACATTCTATAAGAAATATGTAATGTCATTTTGTCCTGAAGGAATAGAACTCGATATTAAGAAAACTAGTTTTAAAAAGTTAACAACGTTTTTACAGTTATTGGATATAGAAGGTATAATCAAATTTAATGTTGGTAGTAATGGTATTGCTGAAATAACCCAGGTCATTCATAGTAATAAAAAATTTGAAGAAATAAATATAGAAGAAAATTCTGAGTTAAAAGAAAATGATGATCAATATACACCTCCAGTAAAAGAGATTTATATAGTCACACCAGGATTATTTCCTATATTTTCAGAATTTCTTTGTCGGTTTGTTAATATTTTTAAAATTCAATTGATAATATTACTAGTAAACTAATATTTCTAAAAAAATTTTTTTAGGAAAGGAGATGAATTACCATTATCATCTATTCGAAGATATATTACAGAATATATTAAGAAATATGAACTACAAGATAAAACGGACCCTTCGTATGTATTTCTTTCATTTTTATTACCTAAGTCAGTGTCGAATTTAGAAGGATGGGGTTAGTTAATGGGGACAAATGCCCCTAACAGCAAAATTTTAACTGTTTTAATGTTGGCCGTTATATACAGTATTAATTTTTTTTATCTCAAAATATATAACATTTAATAGCATCATTGATTAATCAATGCTTTTATTTTTCTGAATAATAGGTAATTGTTACTAGCGCTCTTGTATAAAAGGACCATGAGTGATTTTATGTCAAGTACTGTCACTTTTTATGTAGACTTTTTACGGCAGAATGTTGCCCTGGGCACACTATCTTGGAAGTCGTATTCACTTTGTACCCTCAAGCGGTGGCATATTTAGTATTTTTTGTTGGGGGGGGGGGGGGATGACAAACATTTTAGCTTACAGATTATGACATAATAATTATAATATAATAATACACATGTATTTGAAGAGGTATGTGGGCGGATTTGGCCTAATATCCGCATCCATAAATACGCCTCTGCCCCCAAGTAATATGTGTTAACAGATTATTGTACCAAATCATTTTGAGTTGAATGTCATATGATTGAAATAACTGATCTACAACCAATGATCATTGACAGTAGTATCTAGTTTATGCACAAACATATCAGAAGTCAATTTTATAGTAATTGAGATTGAAGAGGGAATGTATGAGGTTGTAAAGAGTAAAATTGGTGGGAGGGAAGGAGCGGGGATAAAATTATTTCACAGCGAGGAACATATATTTTAAATGCATCACTGACCTAAGTTGATGATATAATTAATAATAGTTTTCCTAATTTTTCAAGTGTTCTTAATGGATTATTTTAAAATGTTGTGTTGATATTGGCATAATACTATGAATATTTAAAAGATAAAATTATATATATTATTTAAATTTAAATGGTTAAATAGTTAGGTATGTTTTGTGAATATGAATTTTATTTTTGAATATATAATTTAAAATAGGAACAAGTAATGTTATTAATAGTGCCAATATCAATGTATTAGTATAAACTTCATTGAATTATTTTTTTTTTAAGTTCAATAATTGTCGTTTAATTTAGACCACAGCTTATTTCTGACAAAATTTTTAGGACCAAATCAAACAGTCTTATCTAATGCATTTTTTTTAGATAATACTGACAGAATATTGATGTTAATATCATGGGACCTTTAAATATAAATTATTAGACGTTTAAATAAGAATGGGTATAATGTTCTCATTTACTTGTACATATTGTTTTATTTTATCTGGTAACCAAGAACATTTTCAAGAGTTTGAATATATTAACTTGCGTATACTGTGATGACAAGTACTATTATTCCTTTTTTATAAAAAAAATATATTATCTTATATAGTGATATCTAATAAAATATCTCATGCTTGCATAATATTAGTATTTAATGCATTATAATGATTCAAACTATATATTTTCTTATTTTAAATGTCATATTGTCATTCTTATATTTTTGTGGCTGCTGCTTAATCCGGAATAAGACACTGCCTGATTTGTTCAGATTAAGCAATGACTAATGCAATTTATTTTATTTTAGGGTAGTAAATACAAATGATGTCTTAAAAAAAATATTATCTCAAAGAAAAGACAAATCTTCAATAACCTTCAAAGATTTAATTGAAGAAGTGACAAAAATAATGCATCGGACTGAAATATCAGTCCTGAATACTGAAACAAAAAAAAACTTAAAGAAAAAAATTAATAATATTGAAATGACTGTTAATAATCGAAGTGGAAACAAAAAGGTTTGTTTATGAGCATAATAAAATAAACTATGAACAAATAAAAATATTAATTTATCTTACAATATTATTTCAGGTGACTCTAGTTAATAATTTAGAACTATATGGTGTCGATGTTTTAAAATTTAGTAAAGAATGTCAACATGGTGTAGCTGCCAGTACAACTATTAATGATATACCAAATGCACAAAATAGACAAGTCCAAATTCAAGGTTCTCAAGTTCTTTTTGTGTATAAATTATTAACAGGCAAGTTAATTATATTATAAGTGTTTAAATTATATATGTAAAACTATCTGACCCCGTGCTCTTGTTGCCCTTAAAAATGCCAACTCTATATGATTCAAACTTTGTTTAACTCGTTATTTAATATTCGGTGTAATGGTGTTCAAAATTTAAAAATGTTCATCGATCATCTTGAATCTCAAAATACTTCATTTATTTAAAGTATAGGTTTATTTATGTCAAGATTATACTTATTTTTTTTTTTTTTAATTATATATCGTAACATTAATAAGATTTATAACTATGTTATACATTAAAGTGAACATTCTTCTCACTGTTGCTTCTCACAGTTTGAATGTTGACCTTCAATTTTACAACTCTATTCTAAATGGCTAAGAAGCCATTGGGACATTGGATGCTTTTGACCTTATATCCAGAATAAAATATTGAGTTCCTGCATACTTCTCCAAGAACCATTCCATATTTATTAGTTAAAGCGCAGTTTGACATTACGTTAGTTCTATGAATTTAATGTTTAACCCAGTCTTGTGGTCCTATTAATTAATTTACTGAATATTTTATTTTATTTTATATGATGCTCTACCAATATTTTGTATATCTTTCTCATTAACAATATGTTAAAATGTCTGTTAACTAACAAATTATAATAGAAAACCAACTGCAAACTTGCTCAAAGAAAAGATTCTATAAAATAAATTGTAATGTAAACTGATCATTATTTTTTTCTATAAAAACAAATCATACAATTTTATTTTATTTTGCAAGAAAATTAAATTTTTTTTCTGTTAAATTAGTCAAATTTCATTTTTATAATATTTATAATAATATAACTATATATATGACCATGATGTAATTAAAATAAAACTAAATGAACCTAGTGTTAAATTGTGAATAATTCATAACGAAAAATACACGATATATCAATTAGATTAGAGGTTGAGTAATGTAACACATGAAATATGATAAAGTTTTATGATTATTATTATTATTGTCGATATTTAAACATATTTAGGCACTGGACAGTAATAATTCTGTTGTGGGACTAAGACAGCTATACATTTATTGATAAATTAATAATAATAATTTATTTAACGCCTCAAAGGAAAATAGTACCTTAAGCATTACTTACTGTATAGTAGGTAATGAAATAATATATAATACTTAAACACTAGTACAAAATATAGCATAACAATAAATTTACTTAAATATAATTGATTTTGATGATTAATGCCATGGTAAAATAAATCAAAATCTTTAATATTATTACTTATTAAAATTTATTAATATTCTGTTAATAGGCTTTATATGGCTGTAACTTTGACGGTGTTGAGTAATTTAAAAAAGGACTGTTGTTCTTAGAGTTACACAGATAGTACAATTAACATATTATATACCTTTTAATAATTCAGAATAATCTATATATTATTGATAAGATTATAGATAGAACAAATATAAAAAAAATGTCTTTTAAATAATTAATATTTAACAAGATAAGACCTAGTATTTAGTCACAATAATTATAATATTTTGCTGATTTTACATTTTGAATAGTTTAAGTTTAAGCCATTAGTTTGCGACAATCAAAAAAAAACATTAAATAAATAATTAGATATTAAATTAGACTAATAAATAAATAGTAGGATTCATAAAATAAATCTATAACATATATTTTCTTTGAAAATACATTTTTAAACTTTTTGACTATATTCTTGAGGTAAAGTTCTGGACAAATACAAAAATTACATGTCAAAAGTACCATATATGATCAATTTTGATTTTATAGAAAGTGTAACATGTTATTAGTGTATATAATGTATATTATGTGTAAGTTATAAGTTTTGCAAATGTGATCTGATAAATATTTTATAATATTTTGTTTAATAAATTGAGTTATCTTTTTTAATTAGGTATATATTTTTTTTTCAGATCAATATAAAATTCCTGTTAAATTTATAAGAGGACATGAAACTTATATCAAGAAACAAAAAAAATAATTATTTTCTTTTAAATTTAATAAAAAAAAAAATGTATAAACAATTGTTTTTTTACTGATTTTTTTTCTACTTTTAAAACTATGAAATGAGTTATTGATTACTAATAATATTAGTTACCTTTTATTTGTATTATTATAATATTAATTATATAAATATATTACAATTCTAAAAATAACCAGTCACTATTTATTAAGAGTAAAACATAGAAAAATTATTAATTAAATTATTAAATATATATGATTATTTCTCCTAACACTAAACTTTATCAATAAAAAACAATTTTAGAAGTACTAGGTTCTTCATTTTTTCTGTTTTCAGTTTATTTGTATTCAATTGATATAATTATTATTTATAACTGATCTATTTTAAAGAAACCACCATTCAATCTACTGTGCCACATTTAGAAAATGGAACAAAAAACAAATTCAATACGTAGATAACCAACGTAATGAACACATCAAAACAAGTTTCTTACGTACTATAGTATTTAGTCAAATAAAGGAAAATTAAATTGCGTTGATGTAATCATTATAATATATAAATGCATGTACAGGAAATTGTATTGTATTCATCATAATATTATTATTACTTATGTAGTTCATATGTTTGTTCGATAGCTTAATATTATGTTATATACTACCACTTACCTATAGAATTATAACCATGCTAATAACTTTTAAATAAAAAATATAACTTTAACATAGGTACTTGATTGTTTAAAATATAGTTTAGACTGTGCGGTGAATCTAAAGAGCAGCAATGAATATTCTGGTTTTACAATGTGTTTCTTTTTTTGTATCTCTGTCATCACCTTTTGGTGAAGAAAAGTGCTTAAATCTTCAACGTTTTGCTGATTGCAGGTGGGAAATTGCATCTATTTTGTACTTTGTGGGAATGTGGGATCGGGTGGAAGCTAAAATTAAAAATTCTTAATACTTATCAAAGTAATAGTAAACAACTAAATAAAATGAAGAAAAAACACGAGCCTTATTTTATTTACTCAATACCGGTTTTTGACAAAATTATTTTTGTAATTCTTGGAAGTAGGTACTGGAAATTGTTATTAAATATATTACATATATATTTATAGACATAATATAAATTTAATAAATTGCAGCCCTTTGTATGCTGTTTGTTAAAAACAATTACCTACTACATTATATTTGTCTCAATCGATTTATGTTGATAACATTTTTCTGAGTCAAATTAAATACTTGGTTCCTCTCAAAGATTTTTTAATTAACTTAAACTAAGATTATTATTTATTAAAAATAAGTTTTAATTCCTCTTCAAAATTAAAATTATTATATTAATTATTTATATTACATTATGGATTGTCTAAAATTATCAGAACATATTTTTTGTATCACTAGATAGGTAGTTAGAAGATATACTGTCATTGTAAATTTATACTATGTTGTAAATTGGAAAAAAGTAAATAAATTGACAATAAAGATTATTATTATCAAAGATGAGTCAATTAATGAAAAAAATTAATTTTAGTTACCTACCTATTTAAGTTCAGGCAACATTTAGAATGTTAAGCTACAGGTATTTAATAAACAATATATTTAACGTTTAAAGTTGATATTTTATTTTTCTATTTATTCTTTAAAACGATAATGGGCCTCACTATAAATGTTAATGAGTGAACAATTTGAAATACAAATTCGTTTTAAATATAAATTGTTTAAATAGTTATTTAAAGTAGCTACAATAAAGAAAAACAATAGTTTATAAATTGATTAGTTATTGTAATTAAATAAAGAATTATATTATATTAATATAACATAATGTATACAGGGAAGGTACTACCTTAGAGTAAAAACCAAAATTTTCACGAAAAGTAGTGGATGACTGCAGTGCTTCCAGTGTTTGGTTCACCCGTAAATAGGGGTTCTTGTTATTTCGTCAACTGTTAGGTACCAACCTACAACGAAGCTGATTTATTTATTTCATAATAACTGTCCCATACAGTCCCCCCACCCGGCGTTGCCCGGGTAAAGATTTGTATTTATTTTTTTTTAATGTATATGTCATATTCCTTATGCTTTTTGAGCCTTTGCATCCGGTACTTTATTGTATGTAAATAGTGTAAAATCGAAAAACTGATTAGAGTGTCTAGTAAATCAGTCACCTTAAGTGAAAATCGATTTACATGCAACTTGGTTATTTAGGTAGGCATCCACGGACAATATACGAGCAGTATATCAGGTAGGAAATCAACCTGCAATGAATAATTGCTGACACAAATACACGATGATCAGTTGCAGTAGGTGCAACTTAGCCTCCTAGGTAGGCAATCTATGGGCGGAAATCCATTAAAATTTCAGGGGGTGGAAGGTAATATTATTAACATCAATGTAAGCGGGAGGGGCTTCGATCCTACAAAACTAAAAAAGGAGGGGACTTGGGGGCTAAGCTGTATTAATAAATTACTCCTATTTGAATACATGATCATTTTTTTTGCGCGCCAAATAATGGGTACATATGTCACGGAATGAAATAAAAACTTTCCAAGAACATCTTGAGCATTAGAGGAACAACAATATTTCAAATTTATATGTTTTGTTATTTAGTACAAAATTAAGCGAATGCGTTAAAACTGTGGAGTCTTATGTTATTGACTAGAAAGATGGCGCCACTACTGTATCTTACAAGTTACAACAAGGGTTGCCGTTGAGCAAGATAGCCCAAGGTGGTAGGTAGGTACTAAAAAAAAAATTATCATTATACATTAAACATTATCAGTCCTGTAAAGTATTTAAGTAAAAGTATTTGAGTAAAAGTATTCAAATACTTTTTGGTATTGAATACTTTGGTTTTTTATTTCGAACATTTTATTTTCATTCGAAATAATTGGTTGGAAAAATATTATTGTCAACTACAATAATAGAATAATAGTTTTATTTAATATTCTGTGTTTTTGTATTAGCCGAAGCCCAAAGGTTTGTGAAAACCAGATTTCTAAAAAAAGTTATTGAATATTGAATAACAATATTCCCTTTAAAACTATTAGATAACTATTAGATTAGCTATTACCTATGTGTTTATATTACAATAATTAGAAACCTACTTTAAAAACCAAAAGTATTTGAAAAGTATTCCAAATAGTTTTCAAAGTATTTGAGTAGTATTTGAAATAATTTACAATTAAAGTATTTGAGTATTATCTTAAATACTTAAAAAAAAATGTATTTGAGTATTTACTCAAGTACTTTTTAAAAGTATTCTTTACAGGACTGAACATTATACATGCATTTAGTGTATCTAGATACAAGATACAAGATAGGTACATAAGATACATGGTACCTTTGTATTTCCTATTTAATTTTATTAACTAATAAATTTCATAATACCTATTATTATTTTACTGACAGTTGACACAGACACAGGCACACAGAAGACAGAATGAAAAACATTGTAGGTAGGTACAACAATGCAAATAGGTAGTAGGTACACTGTAATTTATTACTTATCTGTACTTTTAATTTATTTTTCATATTATGTGGAAAGACCTATACAATGGCACTCATATTTTATGAGAACGAACATTTCAGTTTAGTGCTTATCTATATGACTGTAGATAGGTAATAGGTATTATAGATTAATAATTATTATAGAATATAGATAGCTGGTAATTTAATTTAATGTTTTTCAATTTATCTTACAAGTTATAACATCGTATGGTACATTTTTTCATTATTGTTCATTTCGGCTGGATTGTGCCCGGTCAATTTTTCGTAAAAATACAATGCGTGACGAAATTATATACAATACAATATTAATAATAGGTAGGTACACACACAAAAAAAATTACCATAATAATTGTTACATATTTTATTTAAGTTTTCCTACAAATTGTATTCAATTTTCTTGTTACTATTCAGTAAAAATGTTTATAATAATAGTATCTTGTATCTTTTGGCGAAAAAAGATACATGTCACATGATACTAGTATAAAATGTATCATGATACCTACTGCAGGCTACTTCTTACTTGATACTTCAAAATCATGTATCACGATACTAGATACAAGATCATTAATACTGCCCATTGTCCAACCCTGCTTACAACCCCTATTTTCCACTTTAGTGGTTGAATGTAGTGCCAGAAACCTTTGCTGGAGTGTATTTAACGACTTCTCAAAATGTCGTGGCGATCTGGTGATTAGTGTAGCCGTGTAGGAAATAGGAATTAGGAATGCATAAAAGACAAACAGATAATGTCTTACATTCGATTTTATAATATATTATAGGAACAGATTAAAAATTCGTGTATTTACATGCAGTTTGATTTTATTTGAATTTTACACCAGATATGAAAGTAATGATATTATTAATCAAAATTTTATCTATTCAAAAACCCAAAAGGCCCGAAAAATAATTTAATTGCTTTCAATAATGCCTTATACGATTTTTTACCGAATTGTCAAATTTTATTGGTCGTTACCTACATTAGGTATTTAGGTACACCCACTTAAGTCCAAAATGCAATACCAATTATTCATTATAGGTGCATTATTAATGGCGTCGTTAAAAATCGTAGACTTACCATTTATAACTGCACATTTTACACCATTCAATAGCGCACACATTTTATCTATTGTTAAAGATGGAAATTTTGAAGGTCGATAATTCAAAACCACGCACGTTCAAAATTAAACATTTATTGATATTAAATAAATCGCCGTAAAAATAACTTAAATAAATACCTATTAAAAATTTATTTTTTATTTTTTTATTTTAATTTTTTAATTTTTTATATTATTTTGATGACGATTTATTTAAAATCATTCATCATCAAAATAATTTAATATATAAGATATAACGATTTTAATATTAACTAAAAATATATTTTATTAATAATTGATTCAATATAAAATATAAAGAAAAAAGGTGGGCATCACTCTGCTGTACAATAGGTTACAAGTTGGTCACTATATAGCAGGAGCCATGTATTAACTTTCAAGATTTTTGAACAAATAAATACAATTCTATTGATAGGTATTTATAGAAATAAAAACTAAAAAAATTCAAAATTCAAAATATTTTGAACATTTTATCAAGTATAGAAATTGATAAAATAAACATATAGTGTACATTTCAAGTAGCTTTAGACTATTACCATGGTAATTCGTTTTTGAATTCCAGCAAAATAAGAAAATCACTACTTGAGAAATCGAGTGAATTTTCGAGAGAAAATTTTAACTTCAAACAATCATAAAAATTTAATTCGACTTTTAGGTAAACAAACTTATGAGGAGTCTAGAATTAATTTTTAAAATCTTAGATTTAAAAAGAAAAATTTTTATGAATTTCTAATAATTAGTACATTTTCATCATTTTTATGTATTTTGTCAAGATATTAACTTAAAATGATTTAAAAAAAATTGTGACTATGTATTTTTAATATTTTTCAAAGGCCATTGTAACAATATATTAGAAATCTTGTATGAAATTTTAAATTTTATTTCATATTTTATGAAGCTAATAATCTTATTTCATATACTATGAAGTTAATAATCTTATTTCAACTACTTACCTAAGTACACAGACACGAAATTTTTTTTTTTTTAAAACACACATCATTGTAAAATCAAAACATTCATCGCTCGGATTCTAAAATGAATTGTTTAATGAAAAAAATTAATGTTTCGATTGGAATAAATTTACGTCATATTGTTTTCAATTAACATTCTATCAACGTTATTGCTTATAAAGTTATGAGTTATGAACAGTAGCGCAACTAGGGCTGAAATGTTGGGAGGCTGTAGCCCCCACCTGACATTACATGAAAAGAAACCCGCGGGGGTGACACCCCCATATATGTTCACTTAAAAAAATCATACAAACAAAATCAATTATTTATTTACTAAAATATTTAATTATACCTTATTTTTTAATATTTATATAATAATTTTCAAACATTAACAATAATATTTTGCTTAATACCATTATATATTACCTATATATTATAATATGTCCCCGAAATAAAATATTACGTTTCCTAATAATATTTTAACAATATGTAAATAATAATAATTATTATTAGAAGTAGATTTTACAAGTTTTACTTAATATAGGTAGAATAGGTAGATAAAATATATAAAAAATTATAAAATAAAAATATTTTGAATGATTGATACATCAAATAAAATAAATAATTATTAAACAAATAGTTAATGAATGTACCTAAGAAGAAATCTTTTAAAAGAAATATTAACATATGTTGTTTCACATCGTGATATGAAACAAAACAATATTATTGTTAATTTTTGAACATTATTTATTATATATTTATTTTATTAATGAAAAGTATACCTATATTATGTAAGTATAATAATATATTTGTAATTAAATATTAATAATGTAATAATTACACTAATTACGTTTTAAAAATGCCATGTGATTGTCAGTAATATTGTAGTCTGGGGGTTATTTTTCCTAGGGTCTGGGATTTTTTTCAAGGGATTCTTATTCCACTATTACCTATCTTTTTCAGTGCATAGGTAGGTAGGTAGTATAGGTACCTATACTGTAAAATGATGTGTAATAATCTTACCAAATTCAAAATAATTTATATCATACCGACATAAATTGTTTCCTTAAAACGAATACAAGCATATAGCTTATGGTATTTAGTATTTACTATATTTATCGATCATAGGCAATATAAATAAAAAAGTTTAAAAAAAATATAAGAAGAAATACAGTTTAATTTTTAAAGATATGGTTATATTTAAGGAAAGAATTGATAATTTATTTTGAGGGGGCTATTACAAGTTTTTTTTTTGGGGGGGGGGGGCTAAGCCCCCCAGCCACATCCCTCTAGTTGCGATTATGGTTATGAAACGATCATATAAATTAAAAACGAAATTTCTTTACGTGCACGTTTAACGTTCCCTTTTCTTATAAGTCGAAGTTTGGTTTCTATAATAATCTATTAATCTGCTGTTGTTTTAACACATCTATCTATCAAATAAAAACTATAATATAATCATCTTATCTGGAGAAACAAGAAATGTTTAATATAGCAATTTGTGGATAATCCCGTAAGTTTTATTTTAATATTTTTATTTAATATAATATACATTTTTAATGTTTTGTCATTTTGATTAAATATGATTAACTAGCGTGTGGTTTTAAATGATAATGTGATATTAAATAAATGTGTTAGTCATTGATAACATGATAAATATCAGTGTGTGTGGTATTGAACGGTATAATTTTGGGAAAACTGTGCAGAATTTATGTATAAAAGTGTGGTGTTTTGAACGACGACCTTTTTTTGAAATTGTACGGTTATTAAGAGGATGTCAGCGTACTATAATACATGTTTCCTCTCTTTGGCCCATCCGCAACAGTAAATATTTAATTTCAGCCGAGCCAAACTTAGAAGTTAGCACTTATATATTTAATATACAGTAATTTGACTTACTATTAAACTTAAATTAGGGAAGAATATTATCAGTGTTTCTAACCTATATATGATGAGGAGCCTTGTATTACATTTTCAAGTTTTTTCACAAAGCGAAAACATTTTAATGGACAATAAAAAATAACAAAAATCGATAATTGTTATACCTATAAATAGCTCACAGTCAAAAAATTTAAAAAAAATATAGTTTATAGAAAATTTTAAGTAAGTATCTACAGTTATTCATTTTTTAATTACAAAAAAAAAACAAAATAAATTTTTCATAAATATTCCTGTATTATATTTTCCTGTATGTACGTATTTTTTTTTTATTTTTGAAAACTTCTGAGAATTTTGAATTTTGACCTCTGAAAAATTCCAACTAGATTCACTTTCCTACCAAAAAAATATTGAAGTGGAAAATCGAAGCAATACTTATCGTGAATATATACAATTAGCTGGGTTGTGGACACTCACGCATTTTACAGTAGACAAATATTTTTGTTCTTCAACCTCAAAAATGGTTTCTGGACTTCAGGTAGAAAATTGGATTTAGTTGGTAGCTATACATTTAAAAGGGCAAAACAAAACAAAATCCTTATACTTTTCATGAAAATCGGGAATTCGGGAATAACCAAAATAATTATTAAGAAAAAACAGGAAATAAATAACTGTTTTTGACTAAATCGAAGTTTTTACAATTCGATAATGAATAAAATGTGTAGACTAACTTGTAATTTTCACTAAATATGTTTTATACTAGCATTTTAAAGATATAATTTTCAAAATATTTTGACTGTTTTTGTGCTATTTATAAATAAATTCTAATTTTTATCGTTTTTTTTTTTCAATTTATCAATTTATGAATAATAACATTTTTGTTTTCAAGTAAGTATGCCTAAGTTGAAACATTTAATACATAACAGTATATAACCATATAAACAAGGTTCTTCATAAGTTTATCTTAAAAAAATTAGATGTGTATAGATAACTTGTAGATGGGTGATGAATGTATCTTATGTATCTACTGATTTTTCAATGGCATGTGTTTTTTTTTGTCTGTATACACAGAAAGTAGTAGAAAAAGTGCTTCAATTTTCAACTTTGATAGTAAATTAAATCTAACTGGTTATTCTATAGGTTGAAATCAAAATTCTCAGTACCTACTTAAAAAATAAATGGGAAAACAAAAAAAACGCTTGACAAGTCTGGGTCAGCATGTAGATAGGTACACTTTCGTCTTTCTTGATTTTTAATTTTTGGAGAATTATTATTAACTGTATGTATTTATTTTATTACAATAGGTTTAAATCAAATTGTATTTAAACGATAACACGTTAACAATATTTTCATAACGGTTAAAAGGTTGATTAATTATTTTTATTTTTAAATTTGACATTTTGAATTTACTTGACAAGCCCTTGTAATGAAATATTAACCAACTCTATAGGTCTCGTAGCTTAAGAGAAAAGTTATGGCTAAACACTTCACTCCGACTATTTTCTGAATTAGAAATATCATACCGTTTGGGTACGATATTAAATCTATCTCATTAATACTTTATATTATATTAATAAGCTAACTTAATTACCCTTCTACGACCTACCTACTCATTTTTATTATTTACCTATTGACTACAAATTTGTTAGTTTTAAAAATCTACATTTTTCCATTTTAATTAACATAATTTCTTCATTAGAATTCATGAAAGTAAAAATAAAAAAACGGGAATCTTTTCGCAAAACCAGTTTTTGACGAAATTGATTTTGTTTTTTTTTTTGGTGTAGGTTTTTACCTAAAAAAATAACTCAAAAACGAATAGCCGCAGATACTTAAAATTAAGAGGTATACTCGACTACTACAACTGACAGGAGAATTGTTACCTACTTTCCGACTTTCATAATATTTTACCTATGTTTTGCATAGTGGGACAAAAATCAAAGTTACAAATAACTAGTTTTTGAAAAATCCGATAAAGATTTTTCACTCGGTCAAAAAAAATGAAAATGTAATACAAGGTTCCTCATAAGTTGCTATTAGTTGAGTAAGGAGTTAAAAAAAAATAGTTGAGTGTAATAATTCCATATAAATGTTTTTTGTGATTATCTATAGTTAACATTTTGACGAAATTGGACGGGTTAAATAATAAATTCTTATCAAACAATTTTCGTAATTCATATGACTATATAGATACTTAAATATTTCACCAACATTTTATTTTAACATTTCCTATACACGGTGTAGTTTTCAAAAATGTTCGACTATTTTTTGAGCTATTTATAGACATTTAATATTTTCGATTTTCTTTAATTTTTTTCGATAAATGTTGATAACAATTTTTGATCAGTAAAAAAGCTTGAAAATTTAAAACAAGGTTACACATAAGATGTTATTATAGTTATTTCAAAATATTAAAGATCGCTTCACTCAAAATCTAAAATGTGTTTTAATTTTTGTGAAAATTAACTACATTAATGCCGGATTGCACAAAACATTTTTTATGATTCAATAGTGAGCTAATGGTCCCTTAAACAAGATTTAGAAGCCCGTGATTGGTCCATTAAATTTTTAGTGAACCATTAAATTTGATAAATTATTTATGCAACCCAGCATAAGCCCTTTAAAAACACGACGGTGAAATGTTTTATATATATATATGGTCTTATATAATTATATGGACTAGTTCTCTTTTGGTGCCTATTTATTTACTACAGTCCACAATCCAAATGTCCAATATGTCCATGAGCGTCACTAAAATCAAAATTCTAGAGTAGCAAAAATAATAATCTGCAAAAAATTTGCTATTCAGTAACTTTTTTTTTCTAATAAGTATAATATTTTTTCGGGGTAACAAAAGTACCCCTCTATACCTCTTAGTGAAGCCTATGCATGTGACCGTATAATGTGCCACACACGTCATTCTGTAACGGCGGTAGTACTATCACTCAAGCAGAACATGCAATTAATAAATAATAATTATAGTAAAGAAATTATGTATTGTAGGTCGGTAGGTAATAGGTTACGGATATTATAATATATTATAATATCCGTAACCTATAGAGCCAGCTGCAGCTGCAGGTGACTGGTTGAAGTACCTCTACGCATATAATATCACAATAATGTAACATATTATTTTGTTTTTGTATCGTAACGCAGCCGCTCACCGCCAGGTAGATATAGGTACTAACCAGTAACCAGAGTCGAACGTGCTACGACGACAACAATGCTGGTAGGGAGGGCGGACGGGCACCTGTTCTTGCCGGTTGCGTATCGCGTACTGCTGTTGGTACCTACGTATTATTATTATTATTGATCACCATCATCATCGTCATCATCATCATCATCACCATCATCATCGTCGTCGTCGCACTTACTTGGAGGAGCCGTACAGGTATATACTGAACACACTCCGACGACGACGGTCGCGAGTGGCTTTCACAACCGCTGCAACAGCGAGCACACGCGCATGCACACGTCGACGGTCGACGTTTCGCGTTTCGCGTTTTTGTGTTTTCTCCGCCGCCGCCGTGCGTGTTTCTCTTTTCCCATGTCAGTACAGTCGCCGAATCCGTCGGAATCTCTCGCGTTGTACGCCACCCATACTCGGTACATTCGTCTTGCCCATATCGTCTTCATCGTCGATCGTTTGTAACAATAATTGTTATACCAGTATCACATACGAATAGAGAGATCCGTGCTATTATTATTATTACAGCGGCGCGTACCTTTATCGATCGTCATTATTCATCGACAATCGACTGCAGTCGATATAATATTATATTATTGATCGTGTACCTATTATAATATTGTAGGTAGTCACCAAGGTAGGTATTATAAAGTTATTATAAACAATACCGTCGCGCGCGCGCTCTCTCTCTCACTATTTCTCTCTCTATCTCTGTCTCTCTCACTCACCCATCCGTGCCGTCCATCTGTCTGAGGAGGACAAACGATATATATAAAATAAAATCTCAAGCATCCTCGCCGCAAATTTTATACTAAATAATTGTGTTGCAAATTGTGTACCGCAGTCCTCCGCAATCGTCGGGGAAATTCGTGGACCGAAAAGACCTGAGGAGAACACCGCACATCATCATCAGCGTCAACGGCGTAACGACGACAACGAATTGGCACTGCACGCACATAACCTGTGGGCATAAAAAAAAAATTATATATAATTGTATCAACTGTCGTAGCAGTTCGAGGTGCCTGCGTCTTCACAGCCAGACTATTCATCCAGATTTATAGATATCTCACCTGTTCACACATGTTCGTCTCGTCACCGCTGCTGGTCGTTGTTATCGAGGTACGTAAAACTCGCGATTCTGACGAAATCATCAGTGGCGGATTTAATGGTTGTATAGGCTTTTATATTTATTGTGTCAGAATAGTTGCAGTCAAACTTTTTATAACTATTATAATATAACCAAACTCGTTATATTTATATAAATCCCAAAATACAAAACTAAATGTTAGATCCGCCACTGATTGCGATAGGTATCATAATTTACATTATGTAGGTACCTACTGTGTAATCGATAAAATCATTTATAAATATTATATTATATTATGGATAGTCGGAAAGACCAAGGGTAGATACTATTTACCATAGGTAAATATAATCTGTCTCGATAGACTATACGTCTGCTGTACCACGGAGATTTCTGCAACAACAGTATTGTAGCAGCAGTGTTCCTTTCACTGGAGTATGTCAGTACACGATCATATATTTTACATCTATATACATATACACCGATATATATATATATATATTCACCAAGATTAGACATAGGTACCTACAATACAACTGGTGTAACACCTATTATTATTAATCTGGTAGGTACCTACCTATATTATCTATGCACATTATTATTGGTACCATATATGTGATGAAAACCACTTCAAGCCGAATGGAAATCGCCAGTCGCTTATATTGCCACAATGCAGAGCTTAGTCATAAATATCATATTCATTTTATATTATTATAACAATAAATAGTCTATATGAGTATGCCAGTATGTTTGTTCGTTTTCCGTGCTGTTGATCGCGAAAAATTACTCGGAGACTTCAACAGTGTTGTTATTATTATTTATTTCATTTACGTGTCTGCTCGGCGTTGCTTCGAAATTCCAACGATTCGGCTTGTTTGATCCTGGTTCAAGAGGTTGTTGAATACTATATATTACAGTATCCCAGATTTAATATTTTTACTTTATTTTTACTTATAAGTTATAAGTTACTTAACCCTTAACGTGCTGCACTGGCTGTGACGGGACAATAATCGATTTTTGTCTGCTCGGAATAATCAAAATTAATTTGGGTGTACGCGATATGGTATATACTTATATATAAACAAAGAACCGATTATAATACATACATAATACATTATATATTTAATGTACACACTGCAATTATTTATGCGAAAACGTGACGTAGACCCTAATGTCACGGATTGCATAGTAAATACCTAATAGTTAATACGCATATTATTGTTATCACTAATTAATACGATACTAAATATTACATACCTATTTATATTATATATCCAGCTACATGTTGATGTATACCCATATGGCCGTACAATGTAATATTGTATTCACGCATTCAGGTTGTGATGTATATATATTATATATATAGGTATGCATTATATGGTGGTGAAAAACGTTCTGGAATGTCAAAACGATCCGCGCACATATAGGTGTGGCATTTTGATGACCTTCGGTATCCATTATTATGTTGTTATTTACTCATTCCGTGTGGCATAATAATGATAATAATTTTCAGAATAATATTTAATATTTATTGTTCGATATTATGTATTTAGGTACGTACTTGTAGCTTGTACTTATATAGGTAGGCATTCGTTGTGATATATACTTGCCTAGTTGCCTATATAATATAAATACCTATATTCCCATTTCTATGTATGTACGCTCTGTGGGTATGGCCGATATAGGAGATGTTTCAACTATTATATAAACTATATACTACATATTAACTATTATATACTAATATTATTAAATTTTAAAACTATTATTATATAGATACCTAGTACTTACTAAACGTATAAAAAAATAACAGCAAATAACCACCTATTATCTTTTGAGTTCCTCCGATAGTTAAGTATTGACATAAACTATTTAAATACCAATTATAAAATATTAGTTTTATATAGATTACATAGATAGATTAATCTATGATCTACCGGACAATTGTATACAATTTTAGGTAATTATTGCTCAAATTTTGATTTGTTTGTGTATCTAATCTGTTTTTGGCACTATATTCTATTTTTATTAGTATTATAGTATGAGGATTAAAGACCATTCGTGTTGGCATTCATATATAATATATTGCATCACGAGACAACAATAAATTTAATTACCATTCGTGGATATGCTACATATCTGCATATTATAATATGTTAAAGTATACGTATAAATGTATTATAATAATATATACTAATCGGTCCAAATAGCCCTCGGATGTAGGTAAATAACTCTACTCGGGTGAATGTGAATGTGTTTGTATACCTTATGGGTTCATTATCATATTATCCCGCAGTATGTCGAGGATAAAATGGAAATGTTTACCTTTACCAAGCTGTACCTACTTTATAATATACTATATGGCGTGAAGAGCTGTATAATATTATGAATTATGATGTTCATTTCATCCTCGCACTTTATTGACTAGCGCTCGACTTAGTCTGTTGAATTAATGAGTCGATTGAATTTATTATAAACAAAAAACGTAGTGACATTTCTCCAAGGAAAAGACAATAATTTTAATTTTTAATTTTTTGTAAAAAAAAATGTTTATATTTAAATTATTAAACTATTTAATTGCGTTATTATAGTTTACGAAAGTGTGTAAAGTAGGCACAGGACTTATAGAAATTTTGTATTTGGGAATAATAGCTGCGAATAATAATTAAGACAAAAAGTTTAATTTATATAATATATATATTACAAAACGATGATTGATATTATCGATTATGACTAAATTCTTCCCCAATAACCAAAATTGAAAATATTACCCAAAATAGTATCTATTTTATAAAAACCGTATTAATATTAAAATGTGCATAATATGGGTACCTACCTATTAGCTGAATAAAATAAGATTTAAATTTAATGACCGCGACTATATAAAAATATTTAACACTGGTGTTTTACTCATATTCTTAAATATAATCCCTATTTTAACCACATGACGTGCAAAACTAAGTCGACCAAAAGTCTTAAGTTATCATATTTATACGTAATTCACTCTCAAAGTCTCAACATTTCGTACTAATCAGTGGTTAGGTCATACCTTATAAGTTATAAGTCATAAACATAATATAGTATACATGCAACTAACATGCAAAATAAAGTGTTCTTAGTTTTTACACTTTTTTATTCGAGACTTATCGCATTATTTTAAAAGTAATTTTGATTTTAGATTATACAAGTATTGTTGAACTTTTAAATAGTTAACTACTAACTCGTATAATGATATAATATTATAATATGAAATCATAATTAATTAATAATTTATAAATGTAAATGTATCAAAAGATTCAAAAGTGAAAACTTACGAAAGGAAATATAATTCTAATTAAAAATATAGGTACATAATAGGTACATAAAATATAAAATAATGAGTTCTTAAATATTTCAATTGTATAATAAAATTATTAAAATTATTTTTAACAATAGAAGTTTTTTTATGATTGATTTTTGAGATAAGAAAATAAACGCAAAACATTTACCATTATACTACTACTACGAGTATAGGTACTACAGTGTGATAAATAATTTTAGTTAAAATGTTAAATGGTAAATGATACTAACTACAAATTACTTCATACATTTTTAGTACAGTCTTCAATATTTAGGAAACAATTACCTAACTTGATAATTTGAAATATTTTGAGATTTAAAAGTGTACCTACTTATAACAAATACATTATTATAATAATACCAAATGGTCCAAATGCAATCAACAATCTTAAAATTAATTTGGGCCCTCAAACACCAATCAATTAAATGCAATTGAAAATGAAAGTTAGTTTTTCAAAATGTATAATATAGTATTAACTACCTATATATTATTATTAATTGCTAATTTATGCTATTCGACAAAAAATCCAAGAACCGAAAAATTAAGTGTCGGGAGGGGAGACGAATAAATTTCGATAAGAAACACTTTTACGATAACGATTTCTCTTTATGATTTACTCTAGTCTCTAGTCCTCCACCATCCTCGTCAATATCATCCATTCGGCGGTCGTTCACACTTCCCAACTTTCAACTAATTTCGTATTAATCGAATATAAAATATAAAATTCATATAATCATATTAATCGAATACTGACAGATAAAATATTAGATAACTGATAAGTTATGTACCTATAGTTATGTTACATTTATATTAGACATGTTAACATTCGAAAAATAATACGTAAACATTAAAAAATTAAAATATATAAAAGTGGATATAAATCACAGGCAAATACCACAAACGTTGGTTAACTCGAAATGTGTAACGCACCTACATAATAATATAGCTTTATAGCCTATAGTCACACCTCGCAAGTCGATTCTACTCATAATACTCTCATTTAGTAATATACTGTACCTATCTATACGATGACACATTTTACTATACCCACATATTATAACATTTTATAAAATTGTTTTCCACAAGTAAGTATTCCCGTACCTATGCATTAGAATCTTATTAATTTCCGTAACTTTTACCTTAAGGTTAGTTTGGTCGAAGGTGGGTAGTAAGTACATACTCGATTAAAATATATAATGAAATGATAATGACCTCTGATTTAATACGACCGCAAAGGAATCTGTTGGCAACGTATTCAGAAAATAATATTATTTTGGCACAACGCACTGTATGAGAATACATGAGTGTTGTAAGGTATTCAAACAAATGGTTAAACTATTATGTTTCATATAGGTAATATATATTAGTTACCTGTGAACATTTTGCACATTAATTTGTTTCATCGGAATCACGTTGACATTTTATGCTATATTATGCTATATGTACAGTTTTTGAAAATAATAACGCCTTAAACACAAAAAAGAACAATATGTTTGTAATAGTGTACCTAACTGAAAAATAAACATAATATAGGTATATATTGTTTGTCATAAATGTGACTTCATTTTATGATTTTACTTAGAAAAAAAAATTAAACAGATAGAATTTATCTTCATATTCTTATATTACCTCTATACGAGTGCGTTAGAACAAAACTAATATATGTATGTACATGTACGATGTACACCCATATGTATGATACGACACTTAAAAAAAATAATATTTAATGTGTAATTTTTACATATTTATGTTGGTTTAAAATACACTAGCCTGTTTTTTTATATTGTTGACCCACCTCTCGGAGTAGGTAGGTAGGCATCTACAATAACTACCTATATTACTATATTATACCAATACGGCAATATGCTACGATTATGTATACAGTAACATCCGTTGCACACTTTTAAAAATGTTATTCATAACACTATTTATACCTTTTAACAGAACACTGTGACTACCGTTATTTTATATTTTATCAATCAATATGCTGTTGCATGCCTGTTTTAAATTTGTACGTGACAAATGCGAGGTAATCCGTGAAGAAAATTTATTAGCATCTGTTTTTTTTCCGTGCTCAATAAATTTCCATCAACTCAAAACGACTATATATAAGTCTATAATGACGTGGAGTACATATCATTTTTAAAGTGTTGTTTACATGACGTTAGTCGTTTTTGTTTATTACAATTTAATTGAAATCACCGTGTGTGTGGTAGGTATTATATTTTGATGTTTATATGAAGTACTTAATAGAATCAAATCATAAATTTGAACTATAACTACCAATGTAGTATTATGAACTACCATAATTAGGTATTGTATTAGTTTAAAATATGTCATCATATAATTCAAAATGTATAATACGAATATCAAATAAATAATAGTATTATTATATTAACTACTATAATTATATTATACTTGGGGCTCATTGTAATTTGTATTTTAAAATAAGCTATATATACCATAAAGTATTTTACAGAAAATATACCATTACAGATTTTATAGGTGAGATTTTGAAAGAAAATCGCATTTTAAAATATTATTATCATGAACTAGATGTATAGGTACGCAGACATATTATACGTAGATAACCTGCATGGCACAGCGTCCAACTGGTTATTATATACCTACTGCAGAGTGCAGATAGGTATAATAATATTATGTATTCCAGGTCTAGAGTTGAACCGTGTCAAGCATAGCTGCATTCCGGATGGGTGACGATAGTAAACGGCATGCCAATTACACATTCTCTTAGATATACGAATACGATTACGATAGGTAGGTACAATATAACAGTGTTAATGGGCGTTGGAATACTAAATAGTAAATACCTACATATGCATTCGAAGAAAAAAAATATGAACGTTTTTATTAATGAAAGACCGAGATGGCTGACCGCATATTTACATTTTTAAACATTGAATTTATAACAGTTTTTCTCAAAATAGTTGGTGTAGAATAATATATCAAATCTATATACTCGTATTTCAAGGAAACCTATGAGTGTTGCAATGTCAAAGAAAGTGAAAGAATTAGATACTATAGTTAGTACTAATGTATTATTATTAGAGTTGCAGTCAAATGTATAATTATCATTAATATATTATTAATGTAACGAATTGTTTCGAACAATAAAGAATTCCGGCTGTCTGAATAATGCGAAAGTAATATCCCCGAGTGCTGGTGTCTTATGAAAAACGAAATAATAATACAGTATAGTGTCTATATAGTAGGTATAACTGATAAATCTATTTTATATATATTTATATTCGGTCTATATTGATTATTAAATAATTAAAGTTTAACAATTAAAATATAAAACCTGTTTATTTGGTGGTTTGGAGTGGAGCAAGAGAAGTATAGTGGTTTTACGATTATGTTTTTTTTTCTCTGTGAACAACTTTTTAATCAGAAGTCTTGATCCTATCGGTATTTGTCCACTTTCCAATAGGAAATCATTTATCTTATTAGTACTTTTGAGAAGTAGCTAATTGTTTAATTTTTGAACATTGACGATAAATGCATAATATGAAATATATTTAAATATTAATTCTTATTAGAAAGAACTATCTAAAACGTTAATTAATTCATCATATAAAAAATACAATATCGAATTCTGAAATGTACCTACGCCAAATACAATTTAGGACCTACTTAATATATTATTGAAGGTGATAGAGTGTTAAATATTTTTTTTGAGATTGTACTAAATGATATTTATGATAAATGTTAAACATAGGTACTGAAAACATAATTAAATAAGAATGATTAATCATTGCTTTCAAATGAAAAATCGACATATTATTATATGCAGATACCTAATCAATGAAGAGGTACACTTGATACATACGATTTCCCCGGTTTTTTCATATCATTGAACGTAAAAAAATGTACCCACATACTGTACTACCTATAACTATAGATATAGGGTTTGTTTTGTATTATTTATAATTTTATAAATTATATTTGATTATTATATTACTATAATATTATTAAACTGATATTTTTATTCTTCTATATAGTTGATCATTTAAATGATTATTATTGAACTAAAATATTATAGGTATTAGGTTGAAACTTTATATTTTTCGGAAAAGTAATAATTGTTCTATTGCTTATTGATCTATTGAACATTGTTTTCTTACATAAATACAGCTGAATAGCTGATAAACAAAATATTACTACATGTCTAAAATAATGTCTCAAAGAAAAAAATGAATTAAATACTTTTAAAAATTTTATTTTATAATATACGTACCAGCTACCTATTTGTTGCAATAATCGAAATTATATAGAGGTAATTATATTACGAGGTAATATAATTTCTTTCGTAGTTTTACCTTATCTTACCCTGTCTCGAAAATCGAAACTCCACCTTCTACTCTAAATTATAGAAGGACAGGTATCGGGAGTGATAAGTCTCAGGATTACACGACAATATAATATAATATAGATACTATGTTAATAGCAAATCATACTCACGATCCAGAGCACAGATCAGGGGACGAGGCAACAATTTTGTTACTACACAAATATTATATACATTGGTTATAACTTATAAATACAGTATTTATAATTAATTGTAGTATCCAGTAGTACTGTAGTGGGAACTCATATGTCTTGTGGGGAGAGGTGATAAGAATTATTATATTGTATAACATATTGCATAACTATACTCTATAGTCTATAGTAATAATTTAAGTGCGTACCCATATAATTGTAATTATGATGAAAGCTGATTTTATTAGTTTAGATTTTATCTATGATAGGTAGCCATTAGCCACTACCTTAATATTGTTGTATTTTATATAAAGAAATTCGTAAAACATACGGCTTTAAATTTTTGTGGCCAAACAAATGATTGCACTTGCGATAAACCTGAGCCTGTAGGTGTTTAATAAGTTGGTTATTTTGAGTACCTATCATATTTGAAACACAACCTAAGTATGTTGCCCAACCAATTTTACCCAAATTTACTAATATTGTGTCTTATATATCAAATTTGTATATCTTCTTTAAGATTAGTAAATATAGATTAAATTATAAGATATCCACTTTAAATAATTTAATTATACTATTTACTAGTTATAATCCTATAGGTATTCCTTTGAATAATTATATTTAGAAGTCACTTAAAAAAATTAAAAAAATTAAATAAAAAGTTTTGTTAGTTTTGGTATGGTATAAATACATAATGGTAACAAAATATTATATATTTAGTAAAACAGATATTCTGAAATTTGTGTACCTACGTTATAAATGTCAATATGTCATCAGTTATTATTAGATAGTAATTATAATCAAGTATATACTTCCGAAAATCCTAAATACATTACAAAAAACAAAATATTTAGCAATATATTATGGATTGATATAGATATAGATATGAATCTATAAATTCCTATAGATGAAAAAGTAAAGGTGGCATTTTTTAAACAAATCATGGCCCAGACAGCAATTTTTTGTTTAATAATATTATTATAACATTATAATAACGAATAATATTAGTATAACGTTGTTATAATACTATTATAATATTATCATTACAAAATGCTGTCTGGGGGGTCTTTCAATAATTTTAATTTTACCTTACTGTCATCAAAATTTAAAACATCAACAATATTATTTTGACTTAATGCTAATCTAATACATGCTAATAATATTATTTCGACTTTTAATATTCTTCAATTAGTCATCCATTTGACAGTTTTTCAGCGATTTGACGTGCTTTAGCTTATATAAAAACACTCCAGACACTCCAGAAGTAGTGCAATTTTTGTTCTAGCACTTAGTTAACTTTTTAACAAGTCGGATTATTTTTTGATAATAATAACTAATTTTCCCCATATATTAATTATAATTTCCTTGAAACTAGTTAAATTATGTATGAACTACAAAATATTGTTTTCATTTCTACGTTAGACAGGTTCCATGTCCCATTTTATTCAATGTAGGATCCTATTTCAAAATATATTAGGCTTGCTAGGATCGTAACATTTTCACTTAAAAGATAGGTTTAATATAACACAGGTTATACTACTGTATAATAATATTTTACCAGTGTATTAAGCAACTGTAAAAATAGGTATTCTAAGTGTAACCTACAGCTATGTTTATAATACTATAACAACTAACATTTAATTTTGATAATATGATGTTTGAATATTATTAATTTAAATACCTATATGAATCTAAAAAAATATTCATAACCTACCTACCTATATTGTAATCAATCATATAAAATATAAATACATAATTAATGTACATATTTTTATTTTAGGCTTAGATGTTGCCTCAATTTACTGCCTTAAGAAATGCCTGGATTGAAAGATATGTCGATGCAACAACCAGGAAATAATAACAAAAGGTATATTTCATAATATTATGTATTTCTAACAAATATCAAAATTGAACATTTATATTACAGAGAGCTTAACGAAAAACCAATTATGCCGTACCACCGAAACAGCGTCAATTCAAATGGATACTCAACAGGTACACGATCATACTAGTCATTTAAAAATTTAGTATATAGACCACTGAAAGTAATTATTTTTGTTTAAATTTTGAAGATGGAGGCCAACAAAGTATTGCAGGCGAGGAGAGGAACAGCGATGAAAATAATTCAGCCCCAACTTACGTGATCGAACATTTAGCCACATTTACTGTCTCAAAAAGTACTGGTATAGTTTACCCAGCAGATGGAATGAGGAGACTATTACACCTTGAAAAATCGAATGGTATTTGGTCACAAAAAATGCAACTGCGTCTCGATCAATCTTGGGTCTTGATAATGGATTTTGAAACGGGTGTAAGTAAAATCACATTGATGTCGAATTATGTTTATATTATTTTGTACTATATTTTTGGTTTAGGCTGTAATGGAACGATTTCCAATTTCATTAGTGAAAGAACCGACTGCTTTTACAAGTAACGATCCAATGGAAATTTATAACAATATTCTAGTATTCGTAGTTGGTCAAGTTGATTCACGATCGGAGATGCACATATTCCAAGTAAGAGAAAAGAGGTTATGGATTTAATACACTTTACATTTGCTTTAGCAATTCTATAGAAAAAACTACTACTAGATAATACCTTCAAAGTTTTTTTTTCTAAATTCAATTTAAAACTTCGATTATTTTAATGCGATATTAGTAACATTATATGTTAAAAAAACCTACCTAGTTATCTAAAAATATTTGTTATTGTGCTAAGTATAAAAAGAAAAGTGCACCTTAAAATACACAGATACCTAGGAAGATACACGCGAAAACTGCCCGACCATAATTTATTACAGAAAGCATCACGAATCACGAAAAAAATTTCTAGAGAAAGCATAGAAAATTTTTAGTTAAACAATGAAATTTGACAATACAATGCATAATCAAATTGGACATTTTACACAGAAGTGCATGGTGCAGTTTTCAAATCATTTTGAACTATATCAACAGAGTTATAGCCAATTTAACTCAAAATTATTGTAGCATATTATCAACATTTTATTAGATAATGTTCACTGCGGCCCACATTACAATGCACTATCTGACACCTATGGCAATCAATAAACAAAAACTAACAAAAAATAATACTAATTTCTACAATTACTATTACAATCTGCAAAAAAAAAACGAAAAAAAAAGATTATTGTAAAACCAATAAGTTTCAAAAATAATAAGGTGTCAACAAAAAATGAGTAATATCCTAACAAAATCACTCCACCAAACACCATGTAAAAAAAAGGCTGAGTATAAAAAAACAGGCTCTTAAAGTTGTAATATAATTTTATAGGTAGCTAAGTCTTTAAACAATAAATATCATTTATGTTAATAAGCCAAGTTCAATTTTTTAGCAGATATTTTAACATAAATGATATCTATAATGTTTTTGTTGGGTACATGTATCAAAAAAAAAAAAACAATACAAATATTATATAATATTTATTCTTGCAATAACAATTAGGTTCTACCAAATCGTTAATTTATTTTTCAAATTTGAAAATATATGTATTTTAAGATGGCCATTGTCTGTTAATATTTACATCGTTTTTTTATTTTTTTTATTGAAGGTGATTCATTAATATTTATTCCATTTTAAGATTCAAATAGTACTAGATGGATTTAAATTAGATAGTTTATTTTTTAAGTTTTTTTTTTTTTAATCGAAGATTGGCTCTATAATAACTATATGTTTCAATGTTAATTATTAGTATTTTTACAGTATAAGTTATAACTGTCAAAATAAATCATCCATCGGACATGCAAATACTAAGAAAAAAGAATTGCCATGATAAAAATAGAAATAAAAAATTAATTTAAGACTGATTCTGGTTTAATTATTATTCACATTTAATCTATATAATATATATTTAATATGTTTATGGGTTTGTAATAGATTGATCATGTCATACAATATCAGGTTAGTTTTTAATTTTTTGACCATTGTATTTTTTAGAGCCAAAGTGTACCCGCTCAAGAATTAGTTGATGACCTAAAGCTGCTGAGGTCTGGAAAAGGAATTAATAGAAAGTCAAGACATGTACCACCTCCCCCACCAACACCACCACCAAATCCGCCACCAAATGGAGTCAGTGTACGAGAACAAGTGTCTGTTTTTAATGCTGTTGCTCATCGTTAGTTTTTTTCCTAATGTTTATATAACTTTATGAATTAAAGTATTTGATAATTAGTATAATTTATATATACCTAACTATTAAATGTTTCATATTTAACTAATGTTTAGTTTTAATTCATCATTTATTTCATATTTTAGACTCTGATAATGTCACTAGAGTTGATGATGAAACTAGTTCGACGTCTAGTGAAAAATACGAGAGAGATGTTATAGTACTGAATCACTGCTTTGATGATATTGAGAAATTCATTGCAAGGTTACAACATGCAGCCGCTGCATCTCGAGAACTGGAACGTCGAAGAAGGTAATTTCATAATAATTATTAATTTATATTGTTTGATATGAAATCTTACTAATCATAGTGCTATTTTGTTTAAAGGAATCGTAAATCGAAAAAGAAGGACATAGGAGACGGAATGCTTACAATGAGAGCTAAACCACCTCCAGAAATTGAGTTCATTGATATCTTTCAAAAATTCAAACTGTCATTTAATCTTTTGGTAAATGCGTGATTATAATATAGATGAATTTTCTAATAATATTACATCTAATTATTGAAAATCTACTATTATTAACAACTGTTACTTTCTAGGCTAAATTAAAAGCTCACATTCACGATCCAAATGCTCCAGAACTTGTACATTTCTTGTTCACTCCATTGGCATTAATTGTTGACGCTTCTCATGACACTCAATATAAACCGAATATCCCATCTAGAGTTGTTTCACCTTTACTTACAAGGGACGCAATCAATCTCTTGATGAACTGTGTAACCAGTAAAGAAACAGAATTATGGCATTCTTTAGGCGATGCTTGGCTTATACCAAGGTATTTACAACATTTTTAACATTTAAATTACCGATATTATTTTGTCATTTCCTTACTATTTGATTATGGCATTTTTCAAACATTTTACAATCTTATAATTAATTATATAAATAATTTTTGATAGAGAGCAATGGAAAGGCTATGCGGCTCCTTACCATCCAATTTTTATGGATGGGTGGTCACCAGAGTATCCGATTCCAGTTTCTGATGACCATTTAATCAATGTTCCGACTACCGGTGCAATTGAATCAAAGAAATCAAGAGACGAAATTAAAAATTCAAATCCTGAGGTAAACATTTAACAAAATTATTAAAAAAAGTTGTATTTAAATATGTTAATTGTTTATTCATATCAAATTCATAATCTGTTTTAGGGAGAATTGCGAGACACTTTATATCATCATCGTGATCGAGAACACGCTGGTGTAGCTGATGATAGCAGTGACTATTTTGAATATGAACACGAACAGTCAGCTATGATGGGCATCAGACCACAGTATACATTTAATACTGGTGGTAACTATTCTGGCCATCATCAAGAACAATTTGGACCAGATGATAGGTAAGTTCAATAAAATTGTTAATTTATAGAGAAATTTGAATTATTAAATAATTAAATTATTAGTAGTTGGTGTCCAATTCAAGGGAAGTCAAAGTGTTTTATCCTGGAGTCACATTGGCACAACTGAGTAGAGACTAGGTGTTAGAGGCTAGGCCTAAAATATTTTCATAGACTCCCCCTCCAATCAATATATATATCACAGAAAATGTTTCCTTTATGAGCCAAAAAATTGACTATGAAAAAGTATGTTGCAAGGCTGTTTCTTAAATTTGGCCATTCTCAATATGCAATAGATGCTGTCAATTTATTAAAGAAACCTAACGTATTAGAAATGTATTGCAAACAATTTTTATTAAAATTAAATTAAATTTTAATTTGTTGATTAATTAATATTAATATTAATATTAATTTATATTTATTATAAACAATTTTCAAATAATACACAAACTTATAGTAGAAGGCATCAGAGTATATAAAAATGATCACACAGATTAATAAAGGAAAAAATATGAATGGTCCTCTTTTAATTTATGTATTAAAATGCATGTAAAATAAAGGAAATTGAAATACCTAAAATTGACAAGTAGGTAGGTACCGGTAAAAAATTATTTTAAATAATTTTGCCTCAGTACCTAAATAAGATTTGAAGATTTGCTACTGGTCAGTAGCTAATAATATAAATGTATATAGGTCTGAGTAAATGCTCTTTATCTGACATTATTGAGATCAAACTTTTTTTTTCAGAGATGATACACATAGTTTGGAAGGCGAATCTGAACCTGATTTTAACACACTGTCGCTTCATAGTCCACCAAGAATGGATAAAGAACGTGCAGATAATATGGCGGCACGCAGTGACATATCTGCCGATTCGATTGAGCGTAATAATGCAAGCGGACCGGGAAGTGAGAGATTTGAAAGAGCTCAAGCTAGGTGGTTGGAAGACATGCGAGCTCGAGGTGTAAAAATAGTTCAAGTAACCTATCCGAGAACGGCAAATAATGATAAAGAACTATCTGTTGTACGTGGTGAATTGTTAGAAGTAAGTCCACTATAATAATTAATAACATATTAAGATTTAAATATTTAGTCAAGAAAATTCTGACAATATTTTGCAGTGGAAATAAAGATATCTATTTAAGAGACTATAGTGTGTTTCATTAGAGCTGCGACTCGACGCTAACGTGTCTGGGGTGGTTTTGTCTCAAACTACTTAAACTAATAACAGGCTTTTAATACATTATGGTCTACGTCTTACGACATAGAAAAAACTGTTTTTTGTGTCGTGAATAAACTTAGTTTCTTAACTATTAATATAGCATGACTAATTTTTTTCGCGCGTACATTTTTTACAAACCCTAAAGGACATACCTTTTTAAATCTTAAGAATATAAATTAAGTTAAAAATACATTTTATATTTAAAAAAATTTCCATTCATCCGTTGTAATAAATATTTATGTAAGTCATACACTTTCATTGACTTTAGATTTTGGATGACAGTAGAAAATGGTGGAAAGCTCGAAATAACCGTTCACAGGTAGCTCATGTACCACATACCATTGTTACACCGTTTAATCCAATGCTGGACTCAAACGATATATTTACAAATCCAGTGTACGCTAAAGGGTATGACAAGAGATCAGCTTCACAATCACAAAATTACACACAAGTAAGTAACTTTTACTGCTCAATAATGTTATAGTTATATTGTTCACGTGTATGACAAATTAATAATATACATTTAGAGTATATAGATAGGTAACAAATATGGGTATCTTAGTTATTAAATTGGTATACCAATCACGTTTATTAGTTTGATTTGAATTTATTCCAGTTAGCAGCATCATTCAACCAACATTGTATGATTTCTATTTTCTGTACATTAATAATAATTTCCTGATGTTATTAGTTTTTGAAATATTTGTCTGTTAAGAGTTTCCTAGATTAGTAACTCTATTATCTAAAACAATACTTTGTAGTTTGATGTAACTATATAATTAATATTTCTTTACAGGAATCTATAAAAAGTGAATTTGTTGATCAAAGCATGAGTTCTGATCCATCCAGAAATACTTCTGTACCACCACCGGTTCCAGCACCGGCTGATTGGGTACGAAAAGAACGAATTGGTAAAAAAGGAGAATTCCGTTATTTTTAGTTAGTTAAAATTTATAAATATACTCCAATAAATCTTGATTGACAGTAATTTATATTATTATTTTTTATTTTTAAGGAACATTTTTTTTTTGTTTTTATTTGTTATAAAATTTGTTTTGTGAATATATCATTATAATAACTTATAATGCATGTTCTAGTTGTGTAAGACATTTTGATGATTTTTAAAATTGTTGAGTTTATGTTTTTAATCAATTTTGTTGTCTTTTATACTATTATACTATTCTCGAATATAATATAATTAATAAATAATCCATTAAAAGCATTTTAAACATTAAAAAAATATTATTCAACTATTGGGTTCTTTTCATTTTAAATATAACAATTTTTATATTTACCTATATACTAAAGTCACATGTTTTAAAACAGAAGAATGCATTATGGGGTTTTCTTTTCTTCTTAATCTCGGAAATTCGCAAAAAAATATGTGCTAAATATATTAATTAATTGTATTATATTCTAATGGAAAACATTATTGTAATATTGAAACTGTAAAAAGCATTATGTACATCATTTTATTATTATTATCCTATACAATTTTATGTAAATAACACACTTTTTTTTAAAAAAATGTAGTCTATAAAGTATAAAGTATTATAATATTTTTTAGGCAATTTATTAAAAATATTATTATTCAATTATTAAAATTATTATAACAATATATATTATTAAAACATTAATTTTTACTAATTTTATTTTAAAGCCAATTCAAAAAATTGATTGAAAACCATAAAACTATTTAAAAATCATATTATTTTTTAATAAAGTTATTATATTATATATGATAGATAAAATTGTCTACTTCTATTTGTTGACAAATGTTGTATATTTATATTTGTCATTTAGTTTTGGTTATTTAAATACTTCATTTATATACGTTTAAACACAATATTAAGTCCAATTAAGTTGTTAACTTAAACTTATCAGATTTCATTTTTATAACTTAGTGTTTAATAATCATTATTAGGGTAAATATTAAATGTAGGCATCAATATGTTAGTGAATTATTTTATTATTAATATGCCTACAAAAAGTTTAATTTTTTCACTTAATAATCATTAAAATATGTAAAATAAATAAATAAACATAATTATTATTATTTCAGTATCCAATTGTACCTACTTAACTTTATATTAGTGAATTACATGTAATATACATAATACTGTTATTAGAACAAATTCAAATGTTTTATTTTTGTTATGCATTCGTATATTATAATTATATATACTTATTACATTATTTTTAATTTAAATACTATATATATTACAAAATATATTAATTCCAATACCTATATATTATATATGTATATTATTATACTTATAGGTCATGGTTATAACAAACATAATGTTAAATTAGAAAATTAAGCATTTTTAACATCATTGCATGAAAATAATATAGATACATTCATTTTGTCATTTACATTTATTGAACCAATCACTAATGAAAATAATTCAACATTGTTTTTTTTTTTTTTACAAAAAATACCAAAGATATTAATATAACTTGTATAATGAAGTAATAAATGTCATGGTCTTCTTATTATTTATTAGACTTCTTTTACTAGTGTCAAATCTGCATCATTTGTGTCTGTTATGACTTGGTATTCTTCACATGTACCTATATCAATATGACAGATGAAAACCAATTTTTGATATATTTGAAATATGTTTATACATAGCCACATGTATTGGTATATATGATGTTTGTTTATTACTTTATTTGTATTTTAAAGTAATACCTTTAATTTATAATATTTAAATTGAATCAATAGGCACCTATAGTTTATATTATGATTTAATTGTAATATAACTAATGTTTTAATAATATTTCCTGCTAGTTGTTGCACAAGATGGTAGGAATGTAAATCTCAAAGAATAATATCTGGAAAAGGTCTCTGAAAAGCATTTTAATAGCGTAGATATTAAGTATAGTTAGATATAAGTTATAACATGACAATTAATGTTATAACTTGATCAGGTAATTGTCACTGTAGGTATAAAAGTATCATTTTAATCATGAATAATAATTATAGTACGGAAAATTTAAATTTAAAAATGTTCTTGTACAGTATCTTTGTACCTAACTTTATATTTTGAACTTAAGCTTCGGAAAAACTCCGTTTTAGCGATGTATACTTAGCTCATTAGTCTGCTAAGATAATCAGTAAATTGATTCTTTTTAGATAAACTAAAACTAGTCAAATCAAATGTTTCAAGATTAGGTAATTCTGTGACTCAAACTTAAGTTGGACTGTTTGAGTAAGACGTTGTGTTGTTGTAAATTCGATGTGTTTGAAAATCCACATAAATTTGAGAACTAAGTCTTACAAGCAGTGGCGAATTCAGGACTTTGTTGCCCTGGGTACACATTTTTTTAAATTCTGAATATAGTAATAATAATATGTTTGTTTACTGGTTAAAGCATAATACATACGTAAATAGACAAAATACAAGCACCTGCAAATTGCTAACTATAATCCTTTTTTTTATATTTCTTTATATAGTTACTTTCTGTAATATTTATTATGTATTTTTCTTTGAATTTGATGTCTGTCGACTTGGCTTTCTAATAATTATAATAAAATGCAATAATATAATCATTATATTACCTACAATGTCTTCAGGAAATGTTGTTAGGTTAGGTTTATTTAATGATTGAATTCAGCAACGTTGTAAAAAAAAAAGAACAAAAGAACGTGCTCAATCGTATTTCACCAGGTTAACAAAGTGAGTAGAAATTCCCATAAATTGTCCATTCTAAATAAGTATACCTTGACCATCGACCGGTTTTACTCGGTACTGCGCATGTCATTCCATCACTGCCGCGATAACGAGTCGGACAACTTCGTGCTTTGTAAATTGTCTTCGGATGTGATGCGTAAAAAGTATCAGGTATTATCTTTTCAAACACATTATTTTGTATTTTAAATGAATAATTTTTTCGCAACACACTATACACATCCAACAACCCAATATATGTCTTGAAGGCAAACGCTGAAATTCGACTAGAAACAAAGAAAGAATACGCAGATCGTCGAAATTGTCATTTAAATTGCGTAATTTAATCGATGGACTAAACAGTCATATTAATGCTCTTCAAATGTTAGGGCAGCAGTCTAAATTGTGGAGTTCGTTACTATAATTCATTTGATTACGATTAAACTCGACAAAGATTTTTCCCTCCGTGAATGGGAAACAGTATCCAGTATCAGAAAATAATCAGAAAAGTTATTAGAATTTTTACAAAACAGATTTCTAGTGTTAGAAGTAATTGAATCTTTAAATGATGATAAGGTACAACCAGTGAGTGGTAACGATAGCCAAAATATGTCCAAATAAGTCAGCTGCGCATGTTTCAACGAAAGAAATAAAATGCTATAATTGCGCGAGTACACATACAATTTATCGTTGCCCATCACTTTTAGCTTTGTCAATAGACAGTAAGTGATCGCATAAAGAAAATCGTAGATCTTAAATTGTGCAAAACTTGTTCACGCTCTCATTTTAATATTAAACGTCAATCACGTCGTTATGCCAAATGTTCGCGTTCACATAATAGTTTATCACATTTAATGAGAGTAGACAATTTTAAAAAGAAAAATTGCACAACTACGACGGGTGAGTCCAGTACAAATAATACGTTGACTGAAAAATCAAATGTAAATACACCGGAGACGCCATCGATAAGTGCTCATTTTACATTTATCAAAGATAGATACATGCACGGCCGTTTTGTTAGCCACAGCTCAAAAATATCTGCTATTGTCGATATAGGAAAGTCACAACAAAAATCGTCATATAATGCTGTGTGTGCAACAATAGAATTGCTAGACTCTAATTGTAAATCAACCTTTGAATTTTTGGTGCTACCTAAGTTAAGAAACAATATACCGTTAATACAAATAAATACATCCAACACGAACGTTCCAAAAAATATTCAGCTTGCCGATCCACAATATTATAATCTACAGAAAATTGATATTATTTTAGGCACCTCGGTGTTTTTTGAAATATTGGGAACTGATCGTATTCAGCCAGTAAAAAATGGATATTCTTTCGGGGAACGCATTTCGGTTATATTATAAGTGGCCAGGTATCCAGTGCAAAAATTAACCTATTTAGCTCAATTATGTTGTTTGTCACGTGCAACAATATGCTAAGATTAGAAGAAAAAGTTTCAAGATTTTGGCAATCAGAAGAGATCTTGCCGGAAAAGTCATAATTCCTAGAAGAAAAATTATGCCGACAGCACTTTGATAGTACAGTTTTAATACGAGAAAAAGGAAGATTTACGGTTTGTTAGCCGTTTCGCGAGTCTGTCACGAAATTAGACCATTGTAGTTTTTCACTCCTCAGGGATATTGAAATCAGAATTTATTGGTTCTCTAGGTAAATATCTATGGTGGTAATTTCGAATATTTCGTTTTAACGAAGAAAAATTTCCGACTGCTACAGCTGTATCCTCTGTACACATACAATCATTAAATTACAACGATATTCAATACATTTTTAAATAATAAATTATAAAATAATTATTGTCTGCATGATAGTTGACAATATTTGACTTGGGGTTTCTCGTGTTCGTACAGATTTTTCCTTTATACTATTTTTAACAAAAATTATCTCCTCTATTTTGTTTTTATTTGTGCACTTATGTGAAATTTCATTTGAATAATTTACGTACTGGAATTTCAGTTAGTTCCATAAATACATAAATAAATATATATTATAATGTAATAATATTATAACTTACCGGTTTGATCAAATTAGTTGTAACTTTTCCCGGGCATTTCAAATTTGTGTTTTGTGTGCATTTCCACCTGATAGAATTATTATTCTTCCTCAAAACCACATAAGAATATTTCTTATATACTTACTATTAACTCTGAGCCTCTTTGACTTTCAAAATTGTCCATATTAGGTATAATTTTTATTGTAGTAAGAATACACTCAATCCACTATTGTGAATGATATTGTACTGATGAGAAATTTCTGTATATTATAGTTCATGACATTTATTGATTAATAGATATTTATCGTATCTTATCGTTATCGCATTATTTTCACTCGCAGTCACTCGTGAGTCGTGTTTTCCCATCGATCGTCGGTAATAAAATTAATAAAATTAGTAAAATTAAAAATAATCGTTGATATTTTATTCTTTTTTTTTCATAAAAATTTGGGAAACCTTTACTATTGTGAACCGTACCAGTATTCCGCGTTTATACAGACCGTACCAGTTTTCCGTTTACCCTCGGATCGGGTAGCAATGAAAATGATTTAATTTTAGAATTAGATAAAGGTCCAAAAAAAATTTGTGACTTATTTGGAATCCAAAAGGTGACGTATTGCAGTATACGGTTAATCCATACGAAAACGGCTCTGTAATTAACAAAAGAAAAATACTTTCTGACATTGCATCCGTTTATAATCCGTTTAGGCTTATAGGTATTTTGTGAAAAATATGATTGGGATGAATCACTTCCGAAAAAAATAGAAAACGAATGGATTACATATAGAACTAATATATACTCTTTAAGACAAGTAATTATTTTGCGATAACAGTAGTCGGTAGACGATAGACGCTTCACCAATCACCAGCCGAATGGACTTTGTTCAGATATAGGTATGCTCGGACAATGCAACTAATTTCGTTGGTGCCAATCGCAGATGATCTGAGTTAAAAAATTTATTTTATAATGAAGGAAGTATGGAAATCGTTCAAGGAAATTATACCAACTTGGGGATCTGCTGGCACTTCATATCCCCTCGATCTCCCCATTTTGGGGGTTTATGGGAAGCTTTATTAAAATCGATAAAGGCTCATTTATACAGGACAGTAGGTAATGCAAACATGACTTATGAAAAATTGGACACCGTTGTAATTCAAGTAGAGGCTTGTCTAAATGGTCGTCCTTTGTCCCCTTTGTCTTCCGATACTTACGACTTAAAAGCTTTGAGTCCGGGTCATTTCTTAACTGGAGTTTCGTTGATCGTCATACCTGAGCCTGATGTTACCTATGAATAGATTAAATTCCAACAAATATGGTCCGTTGGCTCAGTTATAGCAACGTTATATATGGGAAGGCGAGAAGGGGCCAAGGGTGAAGATTGGTACGGTGGTATTGATGAAGGAAGACAACTTACCTCCTTTACAATGGAATTTGGTTAAGGTAGTGCAATTACACACTGGTCGTAACAACGTCGTAAGAGTGGTCACATTACTGTCTGCCAAGGGCCAATTCACGAGAGCAGTGAGGATGGTGTGTCCCTTGCCTTTTGAGGGGAATCAAGCTGATTAAAATGTCATAGCAACATTTTTATTTTATGCTAATATCGTATTTATAATTATAATTTTATTTGTTTTTTTTTTAGTTTCATATACTTTGATTTATTCTATGTTAATGTTTATTTATTTTTTATTATTAGCGTATTGTACATTTTTAAGGTTTTGAAACATTATTTTGTTTTGTACAATGTTTCAAGGAGGGCGCCGGGCGGTATGTTAGATTTCAAGCACAACATCAGGCGGTCGTTCGTATTAAAATACCGTAATGATACATGTTCACTAACATAGTCCGTAGCGTTACGGTAGTGTGCTCGGAATAAAAAGTCCGCTAACATGAATTTTTTAATTTTCGTAATAATCATGATATAAGCAACATGGTAAATATCCAGATTTGGTTCAAGTCACTTGCTTACGCGTATTATCATAGTCATAAAATTATTATTACTACTCTACGTTACGTGCTTACCGAAGGATTTGACCGTCAAAAAATTACGATCATAGGTACCTTGTTTTTATACCATGGTAATAATACAATAACGTCGAGTAGACTAAAAATCAATTAGTTATTAAATTCGAAATATACTTATTCCTGCCTTTGGGTCTCACCCGTGAAAAATTGCGATAGAAAACAAGTATCTTATTTTTAAATTGATTTTTTGGTAAGAGAACTTTTGAACATGGTATCTGTATTCAATTTCAAATCTATACGAATTACATTAATTGCCGAATGTTTGTACTGTTCCAAAAACGTTTTTTAAAAAAATTATAAGTTTGAAACTAAGCACTGTGAGCTAACTGTTCCGATTTGAAGTGATGGATTTTTTTAACAATGTTTAATTTTTTTAAACCATCATTTATTAAAACAATATTCAATACATATTTATAAAAATAACTCTCATTAGTGAATAGTATAAAAGTATTTTATAATATTAATTATGTCATGTCACGTCAGTCTAATTGGCTTTAATATAAAATGTTACACCCATTTGGATGACTTATAAATACAAAGTATAAAATAGTTATTAATGATGTATCAAAATGAATATGTTTCAAAAACCTATAAATTTGTAAAGAAAATATATTCATTTTTTTAATTTTGCTACTCATAACTTTTACATAACAACTATATGTTAACAAAGTTAAATGGGTCATTTGGTCATTTGGTGATGGTCCCAGGTCTACCTGACCCCTTCTTCTTTAAATTAATCATTGCTGATTTGTACTGGTTTACGTACACTGTACAGTTTACAGAGAAAAACAAAGTATACATGCCAGTAGTCAGTATATAGAATACATAAACAATTTAAAATAAATTCATAAACAATAAATAAGGCGTATAAATATAAAATTTATTTTTTCATTTGTTATTGCGTGAATAAAATAAAGTTGTTATTACAATTTACAATGTAACTTAAAAATGTACTGTATACAAATGAATTACATATTTTATTTAAACTATTTAAACTATTCTATAGTATATTATAGTATTAAACTATTAAATTATAATATTGTCTATAGTTATACTCCACAAGTACACATAATAATAATAATGATCATAATAATAATAATTTTTTTGTTCAAATATGTGTACAGGTAAATAATATAAATATTTAACAAAACATTTGTATAAAAGAAGACATGCAGATGTGGTGAGTATATTTTTTGGACAGTAAAAAATATTGGTTTATGCGTTTGTTAGAAGTACCATAGCATGTAATTATTATTAGCCATACCAATTTTGCTTTCAAACATTCATGCCATTATGAATATTTGTAAATTTAGAAATTATTAATAAATTGTGTGTGTGTGTGTGTGTGTGTATGTGTACCAATAATTATATAAAGTGAATCAAAAACTTAAATGAACTGGTCAAACATTTCTTCAAAATGTTTTATTAGTTTTGACATTATATACTTGACTATGTTAACAGTAAGTTGTTTTATAAGATAATAATTTGGTTTATTCAGTTAACAAGTATATTTCATCGTAATTTAATAATAATAATACAATTTATTTAATGACAACTATAATTCAGTTCATTTATTTTTTATATTTCGGTATTTTAAACAAACTTTAGACCAAAAAATAAATTTAAAAAAAACCAGTAGAAAACAAAGCATTTTTTAAATGATGACTAGTTGTCTATACATCTAATTTTTTTTTCTCAAAAATTAGAATGAACAAAATTTGAGTATTTTAGCAACTAAAATGTGTATGCAATAATATTAGGTAACTAATAAATAAACAAAAAATATTAATCATTATACTTTACAAAAAATAATATTAATTCAAGGGACATTGAATTTAATTTAAATAGTAATATGTAATTTTCCTTAAACTTGGAGTGGAAAATAATCATAATACACCAGACAGTAATACTTTATTAATTTTTTACAATCGAAAGTCAGAAAAATAACCAAAAATAATATCATTTATATATAGCATCTACATAACTACATCTATACTATTTAATCAGACTTCAAAACATTAAAACAAAATTCGTTTTTTATAAGACAGTCAACACTGTCATACAATAATTAAATTTTGGCACAATTTACTGACAAAGTGTAGGTTAAGGATAGAAAATATAAAAAAATACAAAATTTGATTGAGCAAAATCAACATTTTAATGTTTCTTACTCAATGATTTGCCAATCATTATTTAAAAAATTTAAACTTACAAAACTCCAAATAGAAATACACAGTTCATTAAATAGTTGTTTTAAACGGTAAGCTTGAAAATCAACCATTTAATAAATGTTTAGCACAAACATAGGTAACTCTATGAAATTTAAACATGTAGCTGTAATTAGCTTAGCTATATACACCTGCAATTTAGAGGCAAAATTATTTAGAAATAAATTGTAAGTGCCGATAAATCAGTAAAAAATAAAAAAAGGCACTGTTATATTTAAATATATTTACTTACTCTAAAATAAGTATAAATTAATTTTATGGAACTTGAAGGATATTTCAAATCACCACGATAAATAGGAAAATAATAATAATAAATATAAATTAGGCCCATACATATAAGACTAGTAAATAAAGACATTAAACATAATGGTAAATTTATACAATGGACCATTAGGGAACAATTATAAATAGATAGTGACATTAAAATTAAGTTATACCTATTTAGAAGTAAATGTGTGTAGCGTAGCTTGGAAGTTTGTAAAATTATTTGTAGAGTTTGTAAAAATGGAAGGTTACCGAACTTTCTAGAAAAACCTATACATATATACATATTTTCTTAAGTGTTTATATCTCAAGAAAAAAAGCCATACTTTGATACATTCTAAAGAGAAATAGAATCCTTTATGTTAAGACCTATATGGTTTTCCCTTACAAATTTCATATAATATTATGATCATTATAATAAGCATCTAAAATGTATAATAAACTTGTAATTAACTTCTTTGATCAAATTGTAGTTTATTTTAATTTGATAAGGTTCAACCAATTTAATATTTTTTTTAAAAAGATCTATTCACTTGAGAATACCTTTTTACTCTTAATATTTGGAGCCAATCTCGAAGAGTCACCAGTCTTCTATCTCTAATTTAGAAAAAGTTAATTTCTACTATGTGTATCATAAGCTGAATGTATGTTTATCATGCATTTTTTTTTCTACAATTATCAAATTAAATGATTTGTTTTAATACATGGTATAAAACAGTCTTACTAAATATTTATTAACATTTAAAACATCTAATACAATTGTCAACTACATTTAATTTTTTTAATTATTGACTAGTATTAAATTAAAATACACATTAATGTATAATGTTATCATAATTCTAAGAGGTTACATAAAAAATCAGTAGCGTTAAACATAAATGGTTGTATAAATATGGTGCAACATAAAACTAAATCTAGATTGTGCATTAAATAAAAGTACATAAATACATAAGCTTTAAGGATCAATTAAGTGTGTTAAAAATGTTTCCGTAGTGTTAATTTAGGTACTTCAATATTTATTGCTGTTTAGATTTGGTTTATTACAAATGTATTAAATAAATAATTGGTCTTATCCTTTAACATTATAAATTGACAGGACTAATAATATATATGAAAGTTTTAAATTATGGCACTACAATTTCTAATTTGTATTTAAATTTTGTAAATTTTGCCTAATATATGAACCACAAAGATCTACATTTATTATTTTGAACTGTAATAATAAAACTAAAACATAAAATATATAAAACTGTAATTACAATAAATATATTGAGGTTGAAATATGCAATATGTTTTTATTAACTTAAAAAAAAATCATAATTGATATTGAAAGAAGAACAACTTAATACTTAAAGATTTGAATTATTATATGAACTAATGATCAAAATTAATTAACTGTTTATTTAATTAATTTTAATGCATATGTTATTTAATATAGTTAAAAAATATAAGCATGTTAAATGTCTATGAAAAGTAACTACATTTCTCTGTTTTAATAAATAATGTACTAAATCCAATTCAAATTTTGAAAATAAGATTTAAATTCTGTACAAAGAAATTTTAAAGATCAATTTTGCACTTTTGATATTTGTCAAGATAATAATTTAAAAATAAAAACAACAATTCATATACAAATTTGATCATTTTAAAATTGAAACAAAATTTGAAATGATTGAACAAATTTTTATTATTGATGTTAAAAAATTAAGTATCATCATACAGAAAGAATTATTAGAATAGATTTTGTTATTTCCTTTAAACATTTAAAATGTATATTATGATTAAATAATATTCATTGTGCCTATAATTAATCAACTATTGAAATAATTGTAAAAAAATTATGTTTATAAGTTAATGAATATTTTATCATTAAAAAAAAAAAAATGTATACTATTGAATAATTTAAAATAATTTAGAAACAACAAATATCAGTATTAACATTCATAAAATAACATAACTATTAATAAAATTTAATAGAATAAAGATTTGGAAGGTATTATTTTAGTTTCATTACTGCAATGTATTATGTACAATAACACTGAAATACTAATAATAAATACAATTATTATAAAAAAAAA
>NC_042493.1:47940893-47981265 GCF_005508785.2 Acyrthosiphon pisum
TAAATGCTTTTAAAAATATCCAATTGTCGTTTACAATATTTATTTTTTGATAAGAATAATTAGATATGTCTAGTTTAGAATAATTGTGTTATAACAACTGAAACATTTACATTGGTAGAATAATAAATTTAAATATAACTATAGTCATGGTAAACAATAATTACCAACATTTAGCATAGATATATTACCTTAACACAAATTATTATGATTTTATTAAAATCCAATCAGCAAAATCATACATAAAAAACATTTAACTTCAAGTTATTTAATTAATCAAATCCATTAATCAATTAATCATTTAATTTAATCAAATATTTGGTTGGAATTACTGAAGAAAATGGAATGATAATTAATTCATAATAATTTAATGGCTCGAGTTTCAATATAAATTAACTGAGGGGAAACATTGTATTTACGGTTATGAAATTACACTTATAATATTGATTTAATAGTCAAATTTACATTATATAGAAATATAAGAGGTATTTACTCATGATGACCAATGATCAATGAAACATGATTATTCACTTATGTTAATTACAGAAACTACAAAGATTTTGTGATTTATAATGTTTACTTATCTATGTTATGAATATACCCAATCCAAACGTTCCATATACAATTATAATTAGGCATTTTTAGTTTGTACTAAACAAATAACAAAGATTTAAAAATATATAATCCACCATTTTGAAAATGTTGTGAATATATGGACTGCTGATCCATTTAATGTAAACCACTAATTATTTCAGAAAATATTTCTTTTATATAATTTTAAGTAGTCGGAAAATAATAATTTTGGAAAAAATAATATTCTTTACTAATTTTTAAGTTTTTTATTCTTTTAAAAGATAATATACATTTATAATTTTTTCTCCCGAAGTAGAATATTATTTGGGTTAAACAACATAGATTTTTAGTTTCTTAATCAATGATAGAATATTTGTTTGAGTACTTCGAACTATAAAAATCAAATTTCGGACAAGTAATTCATTAGTTATAATTTAAATACTTAATACCCATAAATTACTCGTCCAAAATTAAAATTTTATAAATCAAAGTAGGTACCACTGAAAAAGTATTCTGCTTTAGAGTAATGAATTCAAAATTCATGTTATCTTTTAAAAAAGTAAAACAACTAAAAATTGTAACAATAAAAAAATGATTTTTTAAGTTATATAAAAAAAAAAATATTTTAAATAACTATTTGTTTTTTGATTATTGAGTGTCTTAAATTAAATAGATCATTCAATATCCTAAAAAAATAGGATACATTTATGCAAAAGGCCGCCACAGAAGTGTTTTCTTATACAGTATATTGAGGTAAAAATTGTTTACACATATTATATTAGTCTGTACATCTGGTTAAGCCCAACAAAAACAATTTATATACAAATACACATATTATTTTTATAATAACATCATACACCATTACACCAAAATTATTCACAAATATTTAATAATATAATTTTGTATATTATTTTGTATAAAATAAAGGATTTGTTTGTAAGGTTGGTAATATTTTATTCTAAGCATTGAATAAATAAGATTCAATTTTAACAATAGATTAACAGAACTAATTGCTTTTAAATTTCTCACCCAGGATGTTTTTTTATGTGAATAGAGTAAATTATAAGAGTTATGGTTAAATAGTTAGAATGGTATTATTATTATAATAATGAATTACATAAAAATGAATAAGTGAGGTACATCACATGTATAAAATTGCTTAAATTGATGGAAACCTTTTATACAACTCTAATGGCCTTGATAAAACAGTGATGATAGTAATGGCAGTAAAAAGATATTTTTCTGGATAAAAGATTTTAATGGAAAAATACCTTACATATTTCAAGATAACTTAAATCAAAACAAACAAAATTTACAATAACGGTGGGATGATAACATTTTGAATGATGAAGATATTTATGAAATGTTACTTAGGTATCTTGTGTTAAATTATAGTACTATAATAGTCTTTAAAATTAAAATTGTCGGTCTACTTTATATAAAAAAAGATTGTAAATATGTAGGTAAATCAGAAATTAAGTAAAATATTAATTAATATATTGCAATTATAAACTAAAAATAGTTTGTTATTTCCAAAAATGTTAAAATAAAAAAATGTTGATGATAATTAATTTTTGTAATCACCAATAATAATTATTAATTTATGTTAATTTTAATGAAAGTTTGCTTAGTTTTTTATTACCAAGGTAGTTTTTATTTTAAATTCAGATAAATTAACAGTTGGTTAATTGTGATATAAATTTACTAACTAATTTAAACATACAATTTCTAAGCATTTTGAAGACACTAATAGACTTGTTTAATGTACTATCACGGTAATTGAGTAATTAGTTAAAATACTTAACAGCTACTTTTAAACTACATACGGGTTTATGAATTACTATGATTGAGAAATTAATACTCCATTTTGTTTATTTGGTGAAAGAGCATTTCCATTTGGTAAAGTAAGTGAACTATGACTTCCATTTGCCACATTATTTATACTGGTAATTGAAGTTGATGGTAATACATTAAAACAGCTTCCTCCAGACATGAGTTCCAAAGCCCGATATAATAACAAATAATTTTCCTATTCAAAATAAAGAAAGTAATACACAGTACACTTAAATATAATGGTTTTTTGATAATTTAACTTACTATGTCCTTCCAAATGCCTGGTCTTTGATTATGGTAAAGTTTAGCATACAATGAAATATCAACTAAATTTTCATGTTGTAGTTGCTTACCAATAGTTGTTAAACAGCAAAATATTGCAGCTTCTGTTCCACCAAATCTACAATAAAGTGATATTTAAATAAGCAAGTTAATATTTTTAGAATTTAATTACTAATTACGGTTTTATTATTAAATATTTTAAATTTCAAAACTTAAGACAATTAAAAATTACGAGCTTGATTTGTAAAAAAAAAATGTGCATCTTACAATAAATGGATCTTTAAACATTAAATATTAACATTATAGTTATATTTTTATTTAAAGCTTATTGATTTCAAGATTCATTGAGCGTTAATCAGTTAGGTTAATGGAATAATTTATTGCAGTATTAATAATTTTTATGACACTTTATATAGCATGTCTTATTTACACACTAATATATTACATTTAAATTGTAAAACTATGTTTTAGAGTAATATGAGAAGATGTACTTTTATGAATGTTACTATACATTTTTATGCTACTTTATAAATTATCATACAACTAAATAAATAAAATATGATCATATATCTACATTTCTTATGGTATTTTTAATTATTATTATTTTATATATAATACTTACTTATCTACTACAACAATAGGACCATTCTGGTATTCTAAATGCCACATTTGTACAATTTCTAATAATTTAATCAATGAAGATAATTCTCTCACAGAATATTTACTGTGAATTAATCTAACTGGAAGCATAAAATCATCTTGTACAGATTGAATGACAAGATCTCTTGTTTCATAATCGTCTCCTATTTTGTCTTCTTGAACACTTTTAACTTTGAAATTGTCACTATCTAATGTTGTATCAGAGTCCACAGGCCAAAATTTAATAAGTGAATCCTATAGTATAATTAAAATGTATACTTTGGTTAGTTTTAAATCATTAAAGTAAATAAAACAAACCGTGTCTTCACTCATGTCAGTTAATATTACTACAGTCTGTGCATTGTGGTCCCAGAGCATTTGCCAAAAATCTAAAACTGTATTTTCTAGAGGATGCTGTGTAACAATAAATTCTCCTAGCCGTTTAAATCCTGAAAATGTATAATATAATATTTAAGTAGTACAATCTTATATTAGAAACATTTGTCAAGTTAAAACTAATAATTGTTTTTGCATTTGGGTGTATTGACCAGTAGTAGGCACAAAGGCCTAGTTAGGTTGACAATTTAGAATTTTGTTTTTGGGCAACTGTAGGTTTCTGTCATACCCAGTTTGGAGGATGATCTCTATCCCTATAGTCCGCGACATGAAAAGTGGCCGATTTGTACCGCGACCCGTTGCGGCTTCCCTGCCTGTTAGCCATTGGTTCTCAACCTGTACCACCTCCTGCCCGGCGCACGACGGTCGCAGTACCACGCGTCTGCGCGCAATGTGTATTCCATATTAGTATGAACCACTAAGGCGAAACGTCCGCTAGGTTCGCGACGGTCATCGGCCACTTTTCATGTCGCGAACTATAGACTATGGAAGAAGACCACTTAGTTCCATACCACCCATACATAATATAATTATAGTTTGAATCATAAAAAATGGATTAAATAAGTTATAATAAATTAATATCTAGAATAAAAAGTTATCTAAAAATAATCTAAGAATTCTACCAACTTCCAATAATTAGAATTTATTCCTTAAGTCATAGTAAAAGTGAAATGTACAAAACACTCTAGAGATGGCGTTAAACAATTTTTTTTTTAGCTCATGGATTTTAACTTTTATTTAATTTATAGTTTATATACATAAAATATAAAACTAATAAATTGCAAACTCTAAATACTTTTGTGAGTTTATTATGATTTAAGTCAACTAGTCAATATACCGAATTCCAATCTAAGTCATCGGATTCATTCAATCTTCAATTATTTTAGTGGAATAATAAATAGTTACCAATTATCCAAGATGCATTGATGTAATCACTTCCTTCAATTCCAGGTTTTGGTGTTAAGTGCACTCGAGAATTTTCTACAGGAACAAATTCTTGAGATCTATTTTTATTTCGATTAAAGGGTTTATTTGCTGAAATTAACATATAGTCTGGTGGGACAAATGATGTTATCATCTGTAAGATAATTAAAAAATATTCATTGAAAATAATTTTTTCTAAAATACTTGTTGTCATTCAAACCTTATAATGTTTTTCAAAATCTGAGGCAAATGATGCAATTTTACAATCGGCTATGTCTGTTTGAAGATAACTTGTTAGGGTTTTTCTATTAATACTAGAATACATGCAATTTATTGCTTCTAATAAAGCGTCATGGATAAATATATATTGTTCTTCCGTTTGAACTAAAAAATTCCTTTGCTGTCTAATGTGCTTTAAGAAATCAAATATATTCACTTCTTTTTCACTTTTAATTTGCTTAAGCATAGTATCTAAGACAATATATGTACCAGTTCTACCAACGCCAGCACTACAAAATAAATTTAATTATCATCATTCATCAGTATTTTTAACTTGAAATTAAATTTTAAAAATATAAATTCATTAACATACCTGCAATGGACAACAATAGGACCAGCATCAGCTGGATTAGCACCAGCTGATTTATTCACAAAACTTAAGATCGGCAAAGGATGATCCGGCGTACCATGATCAGGCCAATTAGTATAATGATATTGATATATAGTTCTACCTAATGGCACGTTTTTTTTCTTTTTAGCCTAAAATATATAATTTTTTTAAATAACTTTTATTTTGAAAATATATAATATAATAATATTACTCGTGTATGATGCACTTGAAATGTACGAACAGTATACATAGCCATAAGTTCTTCTTTTAATAGTTTAACCTGAATAAAACCATAGGTTTCTATACCTTCATTTGGCCAATATAAATCACACTTCCTCTATTTAAAGAAACAAACGGTAAGTCAACTTAACATTTTTATACCTTTTTTACATTAAAATATTCTGTTTAACATTATGCAATTTAAAGTCTAAAATGTATTAGAAAAATCTTTACTATTACAGTATGACATAATAAGGAATTTATTGATAGTAAGTTAATGAAAACAAATAGAATAATTTTTTTTCTAATTTTGAATTTCATAATATTTTTAGACTTTAAATAGCATCATACTAAACAGAATATTTTAATGAAAATCTTGATGGAATCAGAACCAATATTTGATTACTTATAACTAGAGATCAAAATAATATTTTCTTAAAATAGCCAAAATAAGATTCTAATATTCTCTTAAATTAAGTATATGCCTTCATATGTAAAATTAAATGAATAAAGTACACACATAATACAACAAAATACTAATATAAATAGGTATATAGGTAAGTAAAAAATAATACTGCTTAAAAAAAAACTTTATCTTATATAGGTAATATTTGATTTATGACGCATTTTTTTTTTAACTAGGACAATTTTTCATTGTTATCTACAGACTATAAAATTAGTGTATGGGTTATAATTATTGTATATACGTTGGTAAATAAATATATAATACGAATATATATATCACTATTATCGGGTATATAATTTATATTATTTACGCCACTGTAACACAAAATATTAAAAATCTATTAAATTAATCGATATATTCAGTTATTCTCTAACATTCTTTATTATACAAAATATTCTTTTATCTTGAAACATTCTAAAATATGCAAAAAAAACTTTTTCCATTAATTTACATGTCTTGTGATTTATAAAGATTTCAAACCCTTGTATGACTGCATAGACTTCACAACATACAAATTAAGTTTTTTATTTTGCTTATTTATTGTTTTATTGTTACGAAGACCTCATACTAGTATTTAATATCTGTCTTACACACGCGGAACATTGCAAATAAATGTAATGGATTCTTACTTAAGTTTATTTATAGTTAATATCAAATATAATGTAGGAAAATATAAATTAGGGCTGGCAGAATTTCAAATTTTGATACTGGTATTCAGTATTTTTTTACTCCTGGTAAATACCAAAAATACTGTACCTCAATAACCAGTATCTATTTTCGATGAATTTAGAAGTTCTTTAATCCGTGAAAAAATTGTCTATCTATTATACATTATGTTTGTAATTATTATGAACTATGACTACATGCATTTTAAGTTATAATTAATGTATACGGTATTTTTGGTAATTACCGTGGCACAGTATTTACGGTAACTGTAAATACTGTAAATACTGAAAATACTGCCCTAAATTATACCAGTGCTTGAGCAAGTTTTTTCTTTTCGTATTCTAATTTTATAATGAATTATAACAGGTACTTATTAGTGACTTGTTATTCTAATATAAACTATAAATAAAATGTAAGATGAATCTGATCAAATGAAGATTTGTATTTGTTAAGTAACACATGTATATGATGTCCTCTTATTCTTAATTACTATTTTTGTGATAAGACTTAGAGCAGAGGACTAATAGTCATAAAAAGTTACCAAATGCAAAATAAAAAATATACCCAAAATATACATTTTAAAATTTCAATTTAATGCCGGCAATACAACATCACATTGTAAACGATTTAACGATCATCTATTTATTAATAAAATGAATATACAACAAATTAATCTTATTGTCTTATCGGCGATCTTCAAGCGCTTTTAGGAAAAACGAGTGCCCGCCGACAGTTAAAAACCATATTATACTATAAAAATCAATGTATGTTTTAAGAAATATACTAAAAATAAAAACTCAAAATATGCATTTATATGCAAATTTTTATTTCAAAACTAGCCTTGATAAAGCATGAAACATATTAGTTTCGTACTCTGCTATTTTTATGACTGTGCAAAACAAATATGCAAATGCTACAAGTCCTCTGCCCTATGATAACTTTTAGTATTTCAGCGTCGTGATGATAGTTGACTTACACTCTTAATTATCGTGGAGAACGATCAATGATAAAACTAAATTTGGATATCAAAGAAAACTAATAAAAGTAGAATATAGTAAGTAGTTAGGTAGTAGGTACTAGGAACACCACTTGCACGGAAAATACTGTCAATCATAAACTCGTATTTATAAACAAAATATTAATATTATCCAAAAAGAGCAAATAAGTGACACTCATTGGGAAATTGTTGATACAAAATGAATATAAAAAAGGTAAGCAAATTCCACTCTGTTTGCAAAGTATGTGTCAAATGGAGTCACTGTAACAGATGTGTTAATTTTGAATAAAAGAATTGGATGTAAAAAAAGTAAAGAAAAACCATAGACAAACTACTAATGTCCATGCACTCCAAATTACAAATTCCGACTTTCAAGCTATACTAAAAAAAAACAACCAATTTGTAATCTTTTGTAACAAAAAATTCAAAATGTGTAATCCTAGTTTCATATAAGTACAATTTATACCTATATGCAATCAGTATGTATACATTTTATCATATTTATTGAAATTTAACACAGAAAACTATCTTGTTTATTATAAAATATAAATTATCTTTTTTTAGAGTATCTTTGACATTGTTTAAAAATCAGTCAAAAACAAATCTGTTTAAGTGGTAAAATATAAATATTTTATGTATACAAATAATGTATGTTAAAAGCAAAATTGAAAAATTGTATTTTATTGTAGAATATATTTCTCAATGTAGAAATTATTTTTATCACACATTCTATAAAATGATCAAAATCTAGCAGATCCTCCGATGTAAGAGATAATGTTATGTTATGTATTTTTAGTTGTAGATTTTAAATTTAATATTAATGCATTTGTTATTGATCAGACTACAAGCAGTTTTAATTTTTATGAACCTCTTTATGAAAATATACGTAACAAAAATGTACAACTTAATTATTTAATTTATTGTATTATGAATTTGGAAGAAAATGCTCTTATAAAATACAATAAAAATGTGTAGAATAATAAATTCAATTTTAAAATTAAAACAATTCAAAAATAAACAATTCATTTTCAAATTTTAATTATATTGATTCTTAAAATATATATTACCCGACCACGTTCCACTAAATTTGTTATCATTACAATAACATAAACATGTTGTTCCCACATCATTTGCCAAAAATCAATAATTGTTGATGGTAATGGTCCTTGTGTACCGATGTATGCATTAGCTTTTTCAAAACCATCAATATAGTTAGCATTTATATAATCAGAATGACTTCCTGGTATATTATTTACGTGGAGCTTAACTCTGCTATGATCATCTGTAAATTAAAATATTATCATAGAAGACATTGATATAGTTTTAAGCAAAAAATAAACATAAGTTGGTCAAATTAGTTTAATTTTGTATTAATATTTTTAATTAAAATCCATTTTTAAAATTATCATGGATAATAATGACATTTGCTGGATAATGGCCAAATTTGAATAACAACAAAGAATAAATAAAAAAACAACATTCTACAGTGTCCAAATTATAGGATATGAACTGACCTCAGGAAGAAAGGATGTCTGAATAAAACAATAAATAATAATTAATAATTAATAATAAATGCACCAATCCAAATCAAAATTATTAATTATTATTTAATAAGAAAAAATAATAATAATATTCAATACAGATTGCGGAAAGTAGCAATATTATAATGGAATGATAATCTATCTGCAATATCCGGATACCCAAATTTCCCATGATGTGAAATACACCTAACGAATTCTGATAACTACACGTACGGTCAGCTTTCAACTTAATACTATTATACATAGTACACAAATACACAGACGTGCAACTTACTTGTAAAAAACTTGTATTTATAACTAGACACCTACAATTAGATATTTAGTTGTAATTTTAAGCCAAGTAGATAAAACAAGGTTCACTTATTACTAACTAATGAATGCACCAAAGCTAGTAGCAAAGTGTTTAAAATTAAAATCATGTTTAAAATTTGGTATTATTTGTGATGATTACTAAGATAAATGAATAAGATTTATCTAACTTGTTCAGTGTGGTTAATTATCTTCTCAAATAAATAATCGAATATTAACATAATTAGATTATGGTGTCACTATAGTATATAAAAGGGTAACAGAAATGTATATGTTAATAACTAAAAAATTAAACATCTTCAATAGGTCAACACTATCCGTAACATATATTATATATTATATCAGATTATATGAACATAGTGTTTATTTGGATACTCTTAGGGAATTTCTTAGATTATCAGTGCAAAATAAATGAGTGTATTACAGTAGCATGATTAATTATAACTTATTTGCTTACATGGAACTATGTTGAGGTATCGGTTTTTTGATTTATTTTCTGGAAGTTGTGACGATTCAGTTGAAAAATCAAAATTCATTGACTCTTCTTGAATTATTTCATATTCTTTGCTAAAACCAATATCTCCATCAACATGCAAATTAGCTACATGCCTAGCAAAACCATCCACTGTCACAACATGAGATTCTTGTTTATGCTTCCACCAATCAGAATTTGGCAATGTTGGTATAGTATGTGACACAAATGGTGGATCCTCCAGATAATAATAAGCAGCATGAAAGTATACCCTACACACAGGATGGCATCTATAGTACAAAACATTTATTTTATGTGTTACATGTAAAGCATCACACATATTGTTAGCTATGGCGATAAAAAGATTTAATTTAAAAATATTATATTATATTAACGTTTATAAACAAAAATGAATACTTACTGCCAAAATAAAACAACAGCTACAATGAATAGTAATCCCAATACGCAACATAAACCAATCAAAAGGGATTTTGTATTTTCAATTAAATTATGATTATTCTTTGAAGTATTATCATTATCACAATCTTTATGTAAGTAGACAGAACGAGGTTCCGAAGCTTCACCTTCAATTAAATGATTGCCTAGGAAACTATTTGTCGCTCCATTTATTTTTAATTCATACATGGTATTGTCTGTTAAGTTTTGAACAATGTACTGATTATGCTAGAAAACAATAATAATTTTACAATTAATTAAATCAAGTAATATGTTACGACACTATTTTAAAACCTATAATTTACATACATTTGAATTGATACTGTCTTTTGGTAATGAAATGTTGAAATTCTTAACAGTATCAGAAGTATCAGAAACATATATAATATATTCATCCACTGATCTATAAAATAGTCGAGGTGTAGTCCATTGTAAGAAAATAGATGTACCATTAGTTCCTGGTACACATGTAGCATTTGTAATAATTGGTGGACCTGGACCATCAACATCAGTATATTGAACTATCGTATCTGAAGATTCACTTTTTATATATTGATCGCATTTGGCTACAATGTGTACTTGGTACTCAGTGTAAGGTACTAGAAATTTAAAAATATAAGTCGATAAAAAAATGTACAAATACATATTATAATTGAGATTAGACATTTTGTTTCAATAACAAATAATAATAGAAATAAGTAACTATTTATAATAAGATAATGTATCATCTAAAATTTTTTGTAGTACCTACCATGATAACATTACTATTTGAATTACTCAGTTAGATGGGTACATAATGGATAATATATGATATGATATGAATTGTTTAGTAAAACATGAAATATAAACTATCATTAATTTTAAATATTTGGAAGTATAAAAGTTAATTTTGGTAATTAAATTTGAATTAAATAAAAAATAGACTTACAATGTTTGGTTCTGTTGTATACTCAAAGTCAACAAATAATTAACTTAATAATAAATTTAATATTTTCAGAATATTATCAAATATATTCTAGAAAATAACCATAAAAACAAATAAATTTAATTAAAAGATGATAATAAGTCAAAGCTTATAGTCAACTTGGAAATGTGTTTAATAATAAACAAGACGTACCTACTAGGTAAGGGACTATTGTCATAAATGAAAATATTGTAATAGTAATGAATAAGGCTTTTAAGGCAAATGTATTTTTTTTTTTTTTGATAATGATAGAAAAATAATTCTTATATAAAAATGTGTTTCATTTACTTTCTAAGCTAACGAACTTAATTTCAGTTTTTTTGATTTTTATATTGCGTATTAAATTATAAATTTATCAAAATAGTATTAACGGTACAAATCAATAAAAGCTCAGAGCATATCAAATGTGTGAGTGCCTAAAAGACTTTTTGAATTTTGATTGATACAAATTATTCTGGTATGTATAGTATCTAATTTGATAATTTTGCCTGACACAATTACAAAACTAGAAGCATGAGGTTTTTAAAATATTCTGCGTGTATTGTATAATTTTTTAATTGCCTTATTGAAATAATACATTAAATAGTTTTTTTTTGCCTTTTTTCACATTTTAAGTCCTTTTATTTATTAATTATATTGCATTAAAATCTAAACACTAGTAATAAGTGTCAAGAAATATAGTTTTATATAATATTTTATGTAAGGTGTAATGTAATTAAAAAAATTAAATTGTTTTAAGGGAAAAATTACACAAATATTAAGTTTTTAAGTACATTTAATTTAAAAAAGAGTAAAATATTTTAATCATATGGTTTATTGTTTATTTATGAATTAGATGGCATTACTAAAATACTATGGCCATGACTATTGCATAATTAATTAACAAAAAATAATACTTTTTGTGTTTTAATCATTAGTAGGTACACTCTATTCAGAATAAGAATTCCCACTTTCGCGCACGCAACTGAACCGCCGGCAGCTGTCAGACCCCCCTGGCGAGTGTCGGCTGCGCTGTGATTGGTCGCCAGTTGTCGACGGCAGCCTTCACCGGTCGCAATCGTATACGTATACACCTGCGGAACGTCGGTGGGGGCGTTGCTGCAAACATTAGCGCCAACTGGTGGCAACAGACATGTGCAAACAAGACGAATTTTCGTCAAGCGAGTGGGAATTCTTATTCTGAATTGAGTATAGGTACTTAAAATTACAAGGTTCTGTATTGATTTCACCCAGTGCCGCAATAACCGGGTGTGTTGCGTGTGTCAAACACACGGGCCCAGAGCCTCAACCCCATAATGGAGGGAATGGTAAAAATTTAAAAATATATATAAAACAAAAATAAAACCATTTTGTTATAATAATAATTATTAAAGATTGAACAAGATTGAACAATAGATTTTTTTTTGTACACAACATTATCATACATCAACGTTTCTTTTGCAGCCCGTATAACCGAGATTAATAGGTAATAGTTTGGTTGCAATTGATTGAAGTGCGTCATGCGAAAGAGCGCTCAATTTGAACAATTTAGTGTGAGTGTGTTTACGTGTCTTGTTAACCTCAAAATTCCAAAGTATATTTTCACATTTGGAAAAATTAATTGTACAATACCTACTCAATAGGTTAATTTTTCAATTTTCAAGAGTGAGGGCGGGCCCATTCATTTTATTTACACACGGGCCCAAATTGGTGTAGTTGCAGCACTGATTTCACCATTGCGATGTAACAACTAAATACTAATATAGGTACAAGCAAATATGATCAGTTAAATTTTTTCATTATTGAAAAAAGCTACAATAAATATTCCATATTTAGATCTGATATGATTTATGATTAAATCATATCAGTATCATTGAATACGAAAAAAAATTCTGAGAGATAATATGTATGGATCAGAATATATTTTTAAGCAGAGTAATGTACATATAAAATTATATTTTTATAATCATTAGCATTTTCTTGATTTAAATTAAGTTAAATTAATTTTTGTCAAAAACAATTTGAGAACAAAACTGTTATTTCTCGATAAAATATTCAATTTGATCAGCAATTCGAAATTTAAACACAAATAAAAGAGAATATTATACCCATGTGTTTTTAATAGTTTAAAATGTCAGTAAGAAGTACTTATGAGGAACCTTGTATTAAATTATGAATTCCTAAATCCAAGAATTAAAAATGATCTCAAATATAAACTAAGCAAATTAGAAAATTTCAAGTAGGTACCTACAAATTGTTAAAAATTATAATTAATATTTTAAGATTTAATATTATATATAAAATGATAGGTAATATTAGTAATAATGGAATGATTCAAAATTTCTAATATAATTTAAATTACAGATCAAATATCTAAAAAATTGTTTAAAAAATAATCATTACATTTAATTTACACTACAGACAATTATACAAAATTTATAAAAATGTGTATAATATGTGACTACAATTTATTTGGTATTTCATTTTTAAGCCAAGAACCAAAAACTATCAAAAAAGTTTAACTTTCATATGTTTATAAAAAAATTAAAAAGTTCCAAAATATTTTTGAAAATTATATAATTTCTAGAAAATTTTGATATGAATTTTAAGTCCTTATTCTTTTTAATTACATTTAAAAAATTGATTTGGTTTAAAATTTACATTACATAAATATCATTGAAATATTTTCCCCTTACATTTTGCAGATATATTATGATATCAGAAACCAGCATCAATGTTGAAGTTTGAGCAATATTTTATTTCTAAGACTTGATTTTTAAAAATCCCACTTTAAAACCAAAACATATTTCTTTCTCCAATTAGAATTTAAAATAAAATAAATATACCAATAAATATATACCTATCTATATCAAAATATAAAATTCAATGTCACAGTAAAAGTGGTAATGCTTTTGTGAGTATTAATGACAGTTTAAAATAATTATTTAACCAGTTAAAACCATTAAATAATTAATATCCACTACATTTTATACTCATATGTTCAAAGTAATATTATATAATAAGATCAATAAAAAACAGTTGAAATGTGTAAACTATGAAGTAGAAAGAAAAATGTAAATTTAATATAGCCAATCTATTCAATAAAATATATTACGACATTTAGAACTTATATCATCATTATACCTAGGTAATTTGTGTTATAAATTTGTTATTTGTTTATTACTTTTAATAAATTTATTCAAATATTTTAAAGATTTAGTAAAAAATAGGTCGTTGCTTACACTTCTTAATTTATTGAACTTTTACTAAACACAATTAGAAATTAAAAATATGTAAAATTTTAGGTTGAATATTAGATAATTTACAAATATATTCTGGAATTGGATATTATATAAAACATTTTAAAATATTAGTCTGGTATAACGAAAAAATATATCAAAACAGATTTTCAACTATTAATTCCAACATTAGGGCAGCTTACATAAATCACCAGTAACTTTAAACAATTGGTGATTTTAATAAAATTTTTATTTTTACTTTATTATATATTTAATTGTTTTTATCCTCTTTTTTTTCAAAATTAAATTTAAACAATAAGTATCAATATTAGTAATATGTAGTAATAAGTAATAAGTAATAACAATGATAGTAAATTAATGTAAGCAAATTGTATTGGCTAATAATTAATAAATATTTATATAAAAAAAAGGATATTATACTTATTTTTATATAAGCAAAAAAAGGTTATTCAATATGAGGTCCCGGTTTGATAATTTCAAAATCTGGCAACCCTAGATTAAGGTAATTTTATGTCCAACTGGAGTATAAAAATGAATGAAAGATGTTTCAGAACTGAATATTATAAAATGTCGAGGACTTATCCATATTCTACAAGCAGTAAGTTCACCTCAGAGGTTTCCAACCTTTTTAGTTGCGCGGACCACAAATTTTGAAAAAAAAATCTTTGAAGCCCACAAATAGGACATCTATATACGTATGCATATAATATATATACATAATTTATTAGAAATAAAAGAATTAAAAACTGCTGGTTTACCTAATTAATTAGAATTTAGAAGACTATAGAATAAACATTTTCCATTATAAAATAACTAATAAGAATGGTGTGTTTAGAAAATTTTAAAACAGTTATATACTTACTGAGATTTACAATTGTATGTGTGCGTGTATTTGCCATTAATCTTGCATATGTGTTATTGTCATGTGAATAATAAAGATAGTAATTGGTTATTCCATCCTCGCCATTTTTTGGTGCGAGCCATGTTATTGTTATTGATCGACTGGTTACATTAGCAACAGTTAAATTTTGTGGTTTGCTTTTGGTTACTGTAACAATAAAATATATATACAATTACAGTTTAAATATAAACTATTCCATTAAAATTCAAACAAAGGTTCAAACATTAAATTGTAAATTTAAAAAATACAGTTAGAAAATTTCACAATACATTTTTTAAGCCTTGTAAATGAAGTTGACAACAATGTATTTGATAAAATCATAATTAGGATTTAAAACTAATTATAAAAGAATAAAAAATAGTAAAAGTATTATTAAGTGTATTAGTATATATCAATATACATATTATTCAATAATAAATAATAGGTAGGTAATAACTTGTTATTTTTGAATAAAATAATTTCTTTATTACCTAATTCAAAACAGTTTATTGATAATAGACGTAAATTTGACTTAACACCTATCTATTATTTTAAATTAGATATAACATCATAATCAAATAATTATATTTTGAATCTGAAATCTATCATTTGTACCTATTAAATAATTTAAAATTAATCATACAAACCTAATCAAAATTTAAAAATAATTTAAATAATTGAATATCTGGTACCTACTTATTATACTTACTTATACTACCAACTTATTCAAACTTTTACTGGTCTACCAATGACCATAGATGCAAGATATGCTAATTAAAATTAGGTCTATATTTAGATTTTGAAGAAGTATTGAAGTAATATGGTATTGAACAATTTTTGTTTTATTTTTAAATTAGGTATATAGGTAGATAATATAAATATGTGTTACAAGGGCCGGTATTCATAATAATAGTACAAAACGTTAATAAAAATTAATGTATCAAGTATTATTATGTAAGTATATTATTATATATTAATATCTATATTATACTTTTGTTAAAAATAAGCTAGCTAACTTTTCTCATGTAAGTCATGGAAAGGTTTTCAAGATAGAGGTTTTTTTTTTTGTTTTGTGTCATGTTGGTACGACAATGATTTAGTGACTTTCTCAATAAATAAATCTAATTCTAGATATAATATTACGATGTATGGTTGCACTAATGAGATAGACTGTAATCACACTTCTAGTTAACCAAAATAAATAGTAAGGATTTGTTTAAATAAGTAGAAATAGTCTAAAAGGATCCACAAAACATAACTTTAAAGATGTAGGTGTCTTGCAGTTCTTGCAGTAAGATGCTTATACGAAAATGTTTCATTATATTTTTAGTTAGGTAGGTAAACAGTTTAATATAGATAACAAATTATTATGAGGATTTTAGTTGTATAATTGAGTAAATAAAAACATATGATATTCCAGTAAAACATAAATAAATCAGTCGTTTAGTCAGACTTTTGTGGATTATTTGGATTCGGTTTATTTTAATGCAATGCCAAATGAGTAAAAAGACTTAAGTAAAATTTATAAAAAATTCTATCTGAAAATATAAATATTTAAGGAAATTAAAGGTATAAATGGTTATTTTTGGAACTACCTAGATAATTAAATGTATTTATCTAATGTTTACCAACATTTCAAATTTATCTTTGTAAAATAATGTTTATTTTTTTTTTAATCTATTTTTCTTTTGATAATTTGGTAGTTTGATAATATTATTACAATAACACACTTTTGTTATAATAAAACCTACAATTATATGCTACCTGAATTTTATGTTTTAATATTATTCTCTAACTCTATCACGAGCAATATCGTAAATGAGTTAGATAAATTAATTTATTAATGAATGTATTGAATATTTTATGTCTTATGTGTATCAATTTAAACATCAATTTACTACAGTATACCTATCATAATGACTATGGACAAATAATTTTTTTCATAACGTTGTATGGATAATTTTATAGTGAGCTTGTACTTTACTATTGATACAGGAGGTCCCTAATATTAGAATAGGTATCTTAAGGTGCTATGGTTACAGTTTACTACTTGGACTGATGCAGACCTCATCAAATGTACGCATAAATATGATAAGAAAAATAATATATGGGCATACTCAGTGCTCGACTTGGTGGGGAGAATTTTAGCGTACCCCTACTATTATTTTTAAGGGAAGCGCAGGGGACGCTTCTTCATTCTGCATTTTTATCAAAATGTGCAAGATACCATTATAATTTGTCTTATGGATTATTTTATTACCGCATATCTATAAATTAGTTAATATTAACTAATTATTACTATACCATTAATTAATTTACTTTTATTAACTATCAGTTTGCGTTTGTTATTATTAATAATAGCTATAATATATATATTAGGCATATACCTACAGCAATTACCTTGGTATGTCTTACTTTTTTTAACTGATTATTTATAAATATTTTTTATATGATTTAAAAAGAGTTATTAGGGGATGTGGGGGCATAGCTCAAGTTTACCAAGTGATGGGGACTCTCTTTTTTAAAGTAAACAGAGTCCCCTTACTTTAATTTTGCCAAGTCGAGCTAAAAGAGCACAGTCAGAGGAAAGTGCTCGAAAGAGGAGTGTATGGAATTAGGTACCTACTTGGAAAAATCAATAAACTGAGTGAGTGTCGGTTAGCAATCTGCAAACGAACAAAACGTATGAACCATACGGAGCCATCAGATGCCGGCGTTACGGAGCACCCAGTAAACTATAGGGGGTAGGTAGGACGGGCAACTGCCAGCCGGGACCCTCGGTGATTATGAAAGCGTAAAGACGACAGAAACGAGACACCTCTTTGCTGGAGATCATGGACTTACCCTGTGAATCACAGTTGGTTTTGTTTTGGGCGGCTGCGCGTCCGATGCAAACGTACAGGCAATTGGGACACGAGAACAAGACGAAGCCCAGACACCATGTTGCTATCCACATCTCCCGGACGGTATGTGTGTACGATATGTGCGGGCGTTCACGACGCGGCGTGGCGTCGTACCGTCACGATGGCACCGTCGTTGTTGCACTGCCTTTCTGATTTCGGTAACGGTGGCGCGTTCATCGCATCCGCCGATTAGCGACCGACTGACGGCGCGGCGCGGGCGAGCACGTCATTATTCCTATTGCAGTAGCCGTACGGCACACGACGCGATCCGCGCAGCGCAAACGACGACGACGGACCGGCAATATGATGCATCAAGGAAACCGGGCGACGCGCGCTTATAATTATTACAATTTACTATTACAGCCGCTGGTATTTACGATTTACGGCCGTGCAGTCGTAATCGCTGGCGAGCGGAGAAGTTTATTATCATAGACAAATACTACAGCATTAAATTGCTTATAATATTTTAATATTTATAAATTATAATATTATTACGGTTGTGGATACCGTCGTACACCGCCGCACTGCCGCAGTGTTTACGACGATAGCTTATCAGTTTATCAAGTATCAACGCCATCGCCGATGATGCCGCGGATCGAGGTAACTGCGCCGGCGCGGCGGGGGCAACGGTGGTTTTACACGATCGCACGCACGCGCACGAGAAATGCCAATATATATATATATATATATGCATATCATAATATTATTATGCCATGTATATAATGCTGGTCGCCACTGTAAGGTTGAACGAATTTCAGCCATGGTTGAGCTCATTCACAGGACGGGACGCATAATTTGCAAAAGCGGGAACACTTGGACTCGGACCGCCTTTCTTTCTTTCTTTTTTTTCATTTCTATGAACACGGGCGTTGAACAGTGTGACCAGAACAGGCTCACTGCGCAAGGTCGATGTGTGTACATAGTAGACTTCGATTGTTTCGAGTGTTCCTTCGCCTTTGAGTAGGCCATCTGGCCGTGTATAATCCATGTTGTTCAATTCACGAACGATGCCGGTTTTTTTTGTATAATAACAGATTTGTAATAGTACCTATGACGGAATTATTTTAATATTTAACGCTTAAATTTAAAAATGAGGAAAATACCAATCTAGAAGTATTTAAATTTTTTGTATTAAGTTGTAATTTAAAAATATTATATAATATACTAATAATTGTATGAAATTAAAAATCCCTTCCAAATCTTACTACAATACTACATTACTACATCAATACGGCAGTACATCCGTACATCACTAATGTTAGGTATAGTATAAGCTTGTTAAGATTTAAATCTAATGAAAATAATTCACGTGTGTCGTAGAAATTTATTAGATACTATAGGTAACCTATATAGGTACTAAAATATTATGCACCTATTTTATAAAATCTTTAAATTACTTAAAAATTAGAATTCTAAATTCTAGTATATGACGTAGCAACTATGCTAATATTACCACAGTTACACAGTTCAAATATTTTTTTCATGCATATAGCTTACATAGTTTGAAAATATGAATATATTATATAGTAATATTATAAATTAAGAATATTATAGTGTTTAATAAATGTCTCTATATCATCTGGTCATTTGGATACGTGAGCGCGGCAGCAGCGATTGCAATTGAAGATCGCGAACGTTGGCACATAGACGATGACGCGGGTGCAATGCACTGGGCAAAGGGACTGCATTATAATTAAAAATATATATTTCGAGCACTTAAATTCATAAACTAAAATATCTTAACGTGATTAATGCATTAAAAGTAAGCATACTCATAATTCAGTTTTTAAGTGAGTTATGGGCATTTTTAATTTATTACCTAAATACGCAAAACTTGCTAAAAAATTGAACAATCGTAAAAAACCCATACCACAGACATAGATAATGTTCTTACCACCAAGTTTCACAATAGGTCGATACACTCAAGTTTTTAAATACTAACGAAGCTAAATGTGATCTGTTGAGCGTAAGTGTTCTATGTTACGCAATTGTAAGACGGAGACAACCTTTTGATAATCGTTAGTTCAATGAAAAAATAATGTTTGAGTATATACTTCGTGAGAATTGCTATAAAATGCTAATAACAGTTGCCGATACTCTTGGAGGTGTCTAATGGCGCAAATAAGGGGGCTTGGGGGGACTTAGCCCCCTCAAAACCACTCAAAGCCACTTCAAAATATAATAGTATACCTTAAAATATGTACCTATAAATTATAATTTAAAAAAAATGTGTTAGGCTTGAGTCCCGCTAAACATTTTTCCTATTTTCTACGCTGGGGGTGTCATCCTCGTAGGCGTAACTAGGAGGAGGCTTGAGCCTTTTATTTTAGCCCCCGCTGTCATAATTCCACTTCCACCAACAATAATTTAAAATATTTTTTTTTTGTTTTTTGATATAAAAAAATGTCGTGTAGTCTTTACTACATACTACACATAAGTTGCCAATAAAGTTAACACAAAAATAGTCTTCACCACTCAGAATAATAGACTCAGAATTTTACTTTTGTAACATTAATAATATATAAATGGTGATACGCTTAACGACTAATGATTGACGGGACGACAATCGCTGCGCCCGCCTGCTTATAGGATCTGTTGTTATATTTTTTTATTTAAATATAATTTATTATCGTCATGACGTCATTCGATCTTCATAAGTACAATGGTTGTCTGATGGTTCGTATTCTGGTCAACATCGTTATTATTATTATAATAAATAAGTTAAATTTTGTTTTCTCGTGTTTTTAGGCTTAAATAAATATAAAATAAATGAAACTGAATTAAAATCAAAAATGTTGGTTGGATAACCAATTAGTAATCATTTAATTGTATTATCATTTAACAATCACCAGGGTAATTTAAAACGTCTAAAAGCTAAGAAATATTGTTCAAAAAACTATAGTAGGTTCCTACCTATTGTTCTAAATGTAGGTACCTATACATTTATCACTTTCTGTTCCAACAAGTTCCAAATCTAGTAAAAGAACATTTCTAGCAATGCATCGAATTTATACTTACATAAGGGCAACTCTATTCGAAATCAATTCTTTAAGTTGTATATTATATAGCTATTGAAACATTTTTTTTTTTTTAAATGCCAATAGGTACTGAGCTATCAGTGAGCAGAGGCTTAAACTGTAATGACTAGTGTACACTAGTCTAATATACATATTATTATTATGTGACCAAAATCAATCCTTTAACTTTCAATATAGTATTATAAAAAAATTAAAACCTTGAATTTTTGTCCCTAATTAAAATAACATATTTTAATAATTTAATGTTTACCTCTTCATTCCACTTTTTAATGATTATACAGACGCATTAATAATAAAATAAAATATTAATTTATTGATTTACATTTACATTACATTTATAAATAATTAATGTAACGTGTTTGGGAAGTGTGGGGACAGAGCACTCCACTTAGGTAATTTACTTATTATAAACATATTATGGCGGAAGAACCCACCCCCCGCTAACATAGGGTCTAGTTACGCCCTATGGTCACCCTTCCCGCCCTCTCCTAGAATCTCCACTCAAGCCAAATAGCTGACTTAAGTTAATTATATTAAGTTAATTTTATTAAGTAACCTATTCAGGATTATTTCTTTGTTATTATTTGTATAGAGAAATATAGTCACAATTTTCGCTAATTTTTTTTAAAGTGATCTAAAACTTTTCCTAATTTATTCGTATTGTTCACAAACACATAGGTACCTATAATATAATATATATTATACACATACTCACTAGCAGTTAGCACGGCTATCAATAGACGATAAGATAATAGTAATCACATATACGTACTATCTTTAATCGCGGTGCTCACTATAGTCTCTATCATATATATTTTATATTACATAGTACATACATACCTCAACAATATTTGTCAGGCGAACACGATCATTACTGATTTAGTTACACATACCACTATACACATAATACATACCTATACATTACAATATTATCCAGTCGGTGTGTGCCTATACTATAACTATATTACTACATTTATATACACTATAGTAAAAATTTAAAGTATTTCGGTGACTACGGCGTGAATAATATTATTTTATGTTTTCGGAACACGCATTAATATTATAATTATTTATATCATGTTCTCGTTGACTATACTTTGGATTTTAAACTAATATTTTATATAATCACACAGTATATTAATCGTTAAAATCGATTAAAATCACCACTTTTTTTGTACGTAAGTGTGAATATGGGGCAACCCTATTGGTGCCAATTGTACTTCATCATTGTGTAGGTCACTGTAATGAATGTGTTAAATTTGTACTCAATGATAAATCACTGCGTTCATAAAACGATTCTATGCAGGAAAAATCTTATCGTTAATATTACTATACCTATATAAGTTTATATTTTATATTACTATTCATTATTCAAAATCCTTTAGTTACAGCATTTGATTATAAATAGGTACTAGTTTTTGTAAACTATAATCAATGGTACTGTACCGTTGATACACAATTACAGCTAAGCCGGGGGTAACACTTCATTAAAATTACGTACGCCATGGCAATTAAACCACACTTATGAGTTTAATAAGGCTATTACTAGTTTAAACTGTATATCAAATGCAGGGACTATATATATATTATCCATTAAAATTACTATTATAGTAATATATAGTAATACGGTAAGTTGTCAAAAACATTGCATTTATTATACCTACTATTAGTTATTATAATAGTTTAATATTTACCTACCCATGTCATATAGGTATATCATAATATATTAGGCATATTATTTTTATTGTTTTTATAACTTTTGAGTGAATACCGATTTAACGAATAAATGGGTACGTGGTAATGTGGTATAAATTGCAATAGGCAATACCTAAAATATAATTTTATATATACATAATATAGTAAAATATAATAATATACATAAAACTATTAAAATACCACTACTGCAGCCACATGAAAAACATTTTTTAACTATAACAAAATAATTAAAATCATAGTTTTTCGTTTACTATCTAATTTCCTATAATCCTATTAAGATTTTAAGATTTTCTTTACATATTTTTAAACATTTGATTTAAATATTTGATTTAATTTAATATTTGTCATTTGTTAATTTTAGTAGGTAACTAATATTAATAATATTGCAGTCAGTTTTTTTAAAATGGTTGTCTGCAATGGAACAGCATTAGAGTCGCTGCGACCGGCGGCTGTACTCATCCGTGAGCAGTATGGAGCGGCCGGTCGCCGCGACTAGCCGCGCCTACTTTTTTTGTAGGAAAGTACTTCCGATTGCGAAACCGAGGACTCCGACGAAACAGACTCCAGAGTACCAGGGGCGCGCGGGCTGGTCGCTACTCGTTCTCAGTTTCCGTATCGTCAGATACGGTCGGCGGTCGCAGTACCATTAGTAAATACGTTCAATGGCAATCATAATCACAGCATAATATGTATTCTATTATATTCTCAATGTTTCTACAATGTTACTACAACACTCACGCGAGTCAAACCACTCCATAGCTGATAGAGATGTTTTTAGAAACTTTTAGTACCTAATTATTTTTAATAAGATTGATTATTAAATATTATTAATAAGCTTTTTACTAATTCTGAGCGAAGTGATGATAAATTACCTATATTATTGATTTTACAATGATGTGAGTTTTTTTGTGTTTGTCATCACCTTTTGAATCAGTAAAAATCTTAAATTTTCAATTTCGAGAGCGGGTTCTGGTAGTAAATTTGATGTAGTTGGTACTTGGGATGGTCAAAAGTAAAATTCCTATTAATATTCACAATAATCGAGAAAAATGCAAAAAAAAATTAAAGTAGGTATAATGGAATTTTTACGCAAAATTAGTTTTTTTGGTGTAACTTAATAGGTACATGAAACTTTAATAGTGGATACCTATATATTATTATATTTTATATACACAATGCAATGTTTTCTGCAAAAATGTATTAAACTTAAGCCGTATAACTAATAGTAAAATAAATTAATTTAATAACAATAAAAATATATCATAAAATACTTATTAATATATATATAGACTGAACTGGCTGTCAGGCAAAATTTTTGCCATCTCCTGTTAAAAACTGATTTGACCCCAATTCTACCCGTACTATATATTTCCCATTATAATAGTATGATTAGGTATCTATAAAATATTTACTGTGGATATAATGGAATATAGGTATAATATGTACAATTATGTATATACACATATTATTATAATAGTTAATAATTGAGACCAAAATATAATCCTGAATCCATGCCAATGTTTGGAAATAATCAAACTTGCATAATATTAATCGAAGACATTCTAATTCGCTGGAACCTGTTGCTGATCTTGCGATGAGTACTCTTCTTCAATAATTCCCTCATCACCTTCGTATAATTCGTACTCTGCGCCTATATCCTCCTCGTTCCGAATCTCTTGCTGTGCCAGCCACAATTTTATCTCGCCGTCCATCTCGTCGAAGTTATATGGGAAAAATTTACTAGCATCGTCGATGCCCGCTTCGTGATCCGGGCTCACGTATATCGGACCAATGTCGACCAACCGCAACAGACTCTTGTCCTTGTCGTCCATAAGCACAGACAACACCAATTTAGCCTCTTTGCTGTATAAAAAATATAATATTTATATTTATTATACCTACTATATATACCTAGATAAAATTTAAAAAAAAAATCATAAACTATTATCTTAGCGCAGATATGGAAAAATATAAAATGTAAAACTAAAAATGTGTTTAATAATATGATATACTGTGTTTTTTTTCCGTGTTTGAGCACACCAAAAACATTTTTTCCAATTAATTTTTTTAAAATTCGATTTTTTATAATAGATAAAAATAAATTTGATAGTATTATATTGATAAATCAACAATAACATATCTAGGCACTACCGCGAAATATGATTAATATCTAAATACCATCACGAGATAAATCATGGTTAAACTCAAACTATCAATGTATTATTGAAAAGTTTAAGGATAGACTTATTAGTTATTACTTATTATTGTTATTCGTGTCCTCCAGTAGGATAAGCCCGTGTGCTGTTGCCTGTTTATGTCTATTAATTATTATCAAGTATCTAAAAAACTATTTCTGGCGCGCATTTTAAAATTCAAATTCCAGAAAGCTAACATCTATGTCTAGAAACTAAATAATATTATGCGTGACGAAACACTACGAAAGGTCAGATACGTGGATTACATTTTAATGCACAAACGCAATTAAAAACAAAAACTGCGTAAATTACAGGAATGCTCAACACCCTGATAATTATTACGCATTGTTAGTTCATATATTATTATCTAATATTTTTTTGTAAACCATTAACAATTTTAGTGGCTGCCTAACCGATCTTCATTTGTATTTATTTAATCTTAGTAGGTATATTTGAGCACTATATTGTTATAATAATATAAGATACCTACCCAATCTTGTCCATGCCATATACAGACAACAATTCAGGGTCTTTACACAACAGTTTGGGGTTTTCAGGATCGGCGCTACGGAAAAACCCGTAGTAGATGATTGTGTCTTCCATATCCTCGATGATCGGTAACAAGGTGTTTGATTTGTTGATATCGAAAATGATAAGGTACTGCAAAGTAATACACCATATATGTGTGTAAGTGAGTGTATGACAAAATATAGGTACTTAATTTTTTTTTTAAATGCGCCTCTACGACCAGTGCAACAAATAAGTGAAATAATAATTATTAATAACATTATCGGTTTCTGTATATACACTGTAATATATAGGAAACAAAAAATATCTACCGGCTACTAAATATCTGTTAGTTCTCTAACCTGTGGTAAAGGTGGCTGGGGTTCGATGTATCCATTGTTTCGGCAGAATTTATCGAACAAAATGGTGAGTGCTGAAGCTTTACCTAAAGGATTTCTAGGGGTATATATTGATGGTATTTTTCGTCCGTATTCGTCTACCGCCGCATGTACATCTGCAAGTCTATATTAAATTTGGTCATTAACTGAAGTGACATTACAGACTAAATTGTTGTTACATATGTATTAAAAAACATTAAAATACGAGTGTCCTACAAAAATTAACCTAATGAATATAATATAGGTATACCGTTAATCGTTATACACATTTATGAATTAAAAATATGTCACTTTGTAATTTCTTTATTTAAATAAAAATGTATTAATAAAGTATAATAAATACATTTTTGTACTATAATTTATTATTTTGGTGCCCACAGTCATGAATAATAATATACATTATACACTATATATGTAAATAATAAATAACAATATTTATGCACATACATAGAAATATAGTGGCTCCTCATACTAGTTAATATGTAGTTAATTTACCTATTAAAGAATATCAAAAATATAAACACCTAGTCACAATTTTATTTTATAAGCGTTTAATGTTTATATTTTGACAAAATTAGTCAAAATTATGAAAATTTACATAATTTTGTAGTTAAAAATTTAAAAATGTATAAAATGTTAAATTTTTATAGCTATAACTTAAAGGGTTAAAAACTCAAAACAAGGTTTCTCATAAGTATTGTATACTGTAATAACCACTTTTTTTTTTATAGAAATTTTAAGTTCAAATTTGGACGAAGTAAAATATATTAACAAAGAATAACAATTTTAGTTATTTTCTTGTAATTTAAAAATAGTATTCGTATTTCGTTGTAGGTACTTGAAATATTTAATACATATTTTATACACACAATGACGATATTTCAAATGCAATGTTTTAAGCAAAAATTAATTCAATCGATTACTTACTATTAATAAATTAGATTACTAACTTAAATAACAATATAGGTAAATATTAAATAATATATCATATATTTAGTAATTACTAATTAGTAATACAAAGTCTTCGCTCAGAACCGTTTTTCTTATACAATGAATAATGATATAATATTGTTGAATTAAAATTTAGTACATCCATTACAGTGACCCCACATGACACCTAATGTACAGCAGGGCGCGGTGGCGTGTATCATAAAAAAAATAGTGTTGCTCAAATAATATTGTAGGTAACCTACCCCTCATAACATTGTTATACTGACCTATAAAATGTCGTATTTTTCTTCTTTCAATATCCACCCACCCATATTTAAGGTGTGTCTGAGCAGAGCTTGAACACTATATGTTACACGCCACTGGCAGAGTGGTACCCAGGGCTACCTAAAAGACCATGCGCCTTTTTTAAATGATATTTTATTTTAAATTAAATTTAAATTTTCTTGATAACTATACGTTAACGCGTATACATTACCACACATACGTAATAGGCAACATACATAATACGTACTTAGTTTAGTACTTACTAGTTTAATACTTAGTTTAGGTACTTACGAATCCGGACTAGGGTTTAATGGGCTTCCGTTACCATAAATTATCTTGCTCAACTTTAACTCTATTTCTCCCATTAAGTCCGGAACATGTGCATTTTCGACTGCTTCTTCGGAAATGGTGTCGTGTTTGACAGTAGGCATTGACAACATTACAGAATACACTTTTTTACTCAACAGCTCATCGACCAATTCTTGCGAAAAACTTTCCAAAAACTTTCTTTCCATAAAAAACAACTACAACGGTAAGATGATATATAATTCATATACCTATAATTTCCAATCGACAAACTAGTCAATAAAACAATTTTATTAGACAAGCGAATAGTATAATTCGAAATGTACAATAATCAGTTTATATCTCGATGCCATTTGTCTAGGTATATGAGAAATTTAGTCTGAAATATTCAGTTGTATACCATGTATAATATATACCATATAATACATATTGACATATTGTAAAAATATTCGGTAGATTATATTATATTTTGAAGATTTTCCTAAATTTTTTTTTTATGTTACTGAAATATTTTCTATTATTATTTCATCAAATTGTTCTGCTCCTATCTAAGATATACATTTTTTTGGTTATACTTTATGATTTTTCAATATCATCGAATATTTTTACTGGCTATATTATTATTCTGACTGACCGTAATATTTAAAAAAAATGTTTATATTTACCTGGTACAAACTCTCTTCCGTCAACTTTACTTCTTTAGCTTCAATAACGATCAGTTCCTCATACTTACTAGCACACGAATTTGCCACCTCACAAACCCTTTTTTCTATCATCACAGGTTCAGGAGGTTCTTCGAGCTCTTCGGCGCCATCTTCGATTGGTTTTTCCACCATTATGTATTTGACTGTGTGAGGGAAAAACATGACACACGTTTGCATTTGGATGTTATACGAAAATTGTCTCAAAGCCCGTTCTCTTACTTTCATCATTCTTTGATCTGAAATCATCGAATTTATAAGTTGTGTTAAAAACCCACTTGTACCATTCACAATAGGAGAAATGTATGAGAATCTATTAAAAAATATATAGGTACCTCTACGGCTATTGGACTGACTATATTACCTAAGTATATTAGATTTTAATATTATAACTATCTATATTATATAATATTATACACGGATTAATATTATTTAGTTATTTTTGATGACTGCAAACTGCAGATTAATAAGCAGTGAGCCAGCAATATAACTGAGTATTGAGTATACATAATCAAAAGTCAAAAAATAAAAAAAACACAAACCTCTAATCATTTTTTCTTTCCTTGATTTCTGTTTTTGATAGTTTTCAATTTCCATTAGTCTTTTTTTTTCCTCATCAGTCACTTTACTTATTGGTATCTTAATTTATAAAAATTTAATATTTAGGTATAAATCAACGCTAAATCTCTGTGGTTGAGAGCCAAAAGCTGATATGTAGAAAAAAATAAATTTTTAGGTTTTATAAAATTTTTAAATTGCTCTCTAAAAAGTTAAATTTTTTTCACATATCAGCTTTTGGCTCTCAACCACAGAATTGTCCATGCACAAAAATACGAATTCCATATTGTATACTCACAAACTCCTTATAAATTTCTCCATTCTTGTACTTAACATACTGATCCAACTCCTTCACTATTGATTGTGTTAGTCTAGAAGCATCGGCGCCAATAATGACTTTAACCAATTTCCCATCCTTTTTTTTTATAATTTATGAAAAAATAAAAATTTATAGTTAGTACGTTAAATTATATTAAATATATTTTAAAATTTGTCTTACTGACTATTAATTAAATATATGTACTTACAAAAAAAATCATCCAATGTGGTTCACTTTTATTTCGAAATCTTTCTAACACGTTTATTTCGTCAGATTTTGCCTACAATTATTATCGTGATGAAACAAAATTTTGGATTCTGAGCGGAGCATTAAATGTATTGATTTTACAATGATGTGTGTTATTTGTTGTTTGTTTGTATAGGTACCTACACGATATACAGAAGAAAAAATGCTTAGACTTTTAGTACATCCACATATTTACTGGTAGGGAATAATATCTTATTGGTATCTACAACTTTTGGATGGTAAACATTAAAAATTCTCAGTATTTTTTTTAATAATTGCAGGGAACAACAAACGGGCATTTTTAAGCAAAACCAGTTTTTAACAAAATCGATTCATTAAAAACAAATAACTGTATAGTGACCAAGTGAATTAAATGTAAAAATAATAATATAATATCCTATAAAATAAGTATTTTAAATATATGTAATTAAAAAAATATTTGACTCTTTATTAGCTATTTAATATTTATAGACAATTGTCATTTTGGATTTTTTCCTATCAAGGGGTCTCCACTCGATAAATAAAAAGTGACTTTTAGACCAGATGGCAAAAAGCCAGACAAAACAGGAGGAATTTGGTTTGACGGATTTTAATTTTTAAAACAGATTATGGTTGATTAACAAGTTTACTAGGCTTCCATCGAGGTGATTTTTAATATTCTAATTATTGTTATTGTCATAATGCGTATTAATGTGATAATATAAATTATTATATAACAATTATTAACGCGGAATCTTCTTTTAAATTTTAAATTTTTAGCTATAAAAGTTGAACATTTGATACATTTTTAACCGCCTAATAATTATTACATTTTAAACTTGGTAAATTTTTTCAAAATGCTTATAAAAACAAATTGTGTCTACGTATTTTTAATATTTTCAAATACTGTAATAGTAATATATCAGAAGCCTTGTATTCAATTTTTACGCGTTATGACAAAATAAACAAAATTTAATTGAAAAAAATCGAAAAAAAAATGTTAAATTGTCCGTAATCAGTTCAAAACGAGTTAAAATATTTTACAAATTGTATGGTGTATAGAAAATGGGAATATAAACATTTACTGAAAATGTCATGTATCTACAGTTATTCGTTTTTAAATTACAATAAAATAAGTAAATTGCTACATGATAAATCAAGTGAATATCCAATGTTGTATAAATATAAACTTCATAAGCTCATAAAAATTTAATTTGACTTTCTTGCAGTCATTTTTTTTTTTGATAAAGGTAGAAAAACTTATGAGGAATCTTGTATACCAAAATCTTAGATTTAAAAAGAAAAATGTTTATGAATTTCTAACTCAAATTAATTTGCATATTTTCGTGATTATCACGTGTTTTGTCGACATTTGAACTTTAAATGCTTATAAAAAAAAAATGGTGACTATTGATTTTTAATATTTTTGAAATGTCATTGTAACAATGTATTACGAGCCTTGTATTAAATTTTCAAGCTTTTCTACCCAACAAATACAATATTTTATTGACATTCATAGAAGAAAAAAAAAATGTTAAACTGAAAATGTCCGTAAGCAGCTCAAAACAAATCAAAATATTTTGAAAATTTTATTGTGTATAGAAAATGTGAATATAAACAACCAGTGAAAATTGAATGTATATACGGTAATTTGTTTTAGAATTACACCAAAATCGATTTTGCGTAAAAATTTCCGGGTTTTAAAAACTATTGAGAATTTTGAGTTTTGATCCTTCTGGAACGCACTAACTAGATTCACTTTCTCATCCAACAAGATACTGTTGATGAAAATCGAAGTAGTTTTTTTGCTCCAAACAATGATAAAGACACAAAAATAAAAAAATGAATAAAAAATAAAAAACACACATCATTGTAAAACCAATATATTCATCGTTCCGCTCAGAATGTAAAATGTTAATTAATTTTTTATTCGAAATAATATGCCAACTTCCGTTTTTTTGATGAATTTGTCAACATTTTAATTCAGACGCTCATAAAAAATTATTGTGGATTTTCGCTCATCTTTTTTTTAAATTCCAGCCTCCAGGAACATAATTTTATGAGGAACGTTGTATAACATTTTCAAGTTTGAAAACTTGATCAGGAGAATTAACCAACTGAAAAATTTTCTATTCACAATATTTAAAAAAAAACTAATAAAATACGAAAGTATCTTATGCTTACAAATAGCGCAAAAAAAGTCGAAAAAAAAATGATGCATAGAAATTGCTATATAATATAAACATTCAGTAAAAATTTCATCAATATTCATAATTTGGTAATTTTTTTTAGAATTACACCAAGAAACAAAATCAATTTTTTCAAAAACTGGTTTTCCGTAAAATTATCAGTTTTTTCTTATTTTTTTGTTTGTTTTTCCTGACACTTTAAGAAAACTATTTTTTCTTTTGAGCTACCAAAGTACCAATTAGATTCACTTTCTTACCAGAGAAGATGCTGTTGAAGATAATTGAAGCATTAAAATGCTTGTAAAAATTGTAAAATCAATACATTTATTGCTCTTTTTAATTCTTCTAAATTCTAACCACTTAAGTGGTAAACTTCACACATTGTTCTCCCATATACTTTTAAAGTTATAATAAACTAATATAAAGAAAATTATTTTTTTTTCTTTGGAACTACTCAAACATAATAAGTAATAAAAAATAAAATTTATATGACCACTCTGTTGTATACTATATGTCATTGAGTAGGCCACTGTAATAGATGTGTTATAGGTATTTTAGTTCAATAATAAATCATTGCAGACGTTGAAAAACAGTTCTGAGCGTAGATGGTGATCAGCCTATTTTTTGTAGTTTTTTATGATTATTTTGAAAACTAGTGGGAAATTTCTAATTTTGACCAACCCCCACAAGTACAAACTAGATCCAATTTTCTACCAGAAACTTCATTTGAAGTTGATGATTGAATGATATATTTTCAAATTTTTAATATATTGTATATTACCTACGTATGCAACTAATTTGTTTTATTGTGTTACTTGTAAGTTCATATTGTAAATAAATCTTTGATTTCAATAGATATAAAATTATATTTCCATTCTTAAAAAAGACATTAGCAAATTAAATTATTACAACTTTTTATATCAACTATACGTTTAATATGCATACCAATATCTAGATAGAAAGATCGACAGAAACAGTGCTATATTATTTAAGATATAGGTAGGAAATTGGTAATCGGTAAATTGGTGTTAACCTGCAAGTAACCAATACAACATTGTTATTACCATACTATTAAAAATTAAAACTCGGAACGCTTAACTTATTCAGTTACATATATATAAATATTATCATTTTATTCCATTTCAACTATGTTTTGACTTTTGCTATAGGTATATTTCAATTGGTCGTGTAGCCTATACAATATTGAACATATAATAGGTATAGAATATTTACTATGGCGTAACGTAGACTTTCGTTTCCTAATTCCATTTTGATTTTTTTTAAGTATGTCGTCATTGCTACACAAGGGCCGCACCATTCAGAATATACGTCAATGACTAAAATAACAAACAAATTACTAAATAAAAATAAATTATATTATTTTGGTTATTAATTTATTATTGTATGTTGTCTTACCATACATTCCTTGTTGTTCCATAACTTTTGTCCAATCATCATCGTTATTAATTTCTTCTTGTAGCACTGTTATTCCCCCTCTTCTGGCCATTCGTACGGGTTATATTATTTCTCTTATTCTGATTACCCTGTAAATTGTATTTTATCATTGAAAAATATATTAGGTCAAGTATTTAAATTTAAAACATAAATTGATCACACAATATTGTTTAATTTTTTTTTTAATTGACATACTTAAATGTACTTAAACATCACATTTCGACTTTTGGCGAAAGTTTCAGGGATTGTTCTTATAGAGATATCGGGAAAGTTTAGAGAGTAATTTGAACCTATATGTTCAAAAATATACCAAGTACTATATCCATAATCCAACCTACCACAGTTCAATCTTGCCAATCTCGGTCGAATTAGTTAAAAAAGCGAATTGCTGAAGTACACTGATCCCGATTTGTCTGTGAGCTGATATACACCACAAATACCGAGATAGGTATACCAATTTAGGGCCGTATTTTATGTTTGTTCATTTTATCCCGGGATGAAGTTAGGACGTAAGTAGGTAGTAGGTACATTTAGTATTATACTATTATATATTAAATATTTATATAATTGTTTATAAAAAATTTAAATGTGCATTTCATGTAGACATGCAGTTTTTCAATAATTTTTCTTCGTCTCAATACTGTACAATAAGTATTAATAACCATATTGACATGAAATCAAGTACAATTTTTTAGAATAAAACAGTATAATAATACATTATACATCATACAATTTAATATCTTAAACGTAGGTAGATAGGTAGGTACTATTATTAAATTTTTTTGTAGTTGGAAATTCATAACAATTTTTATTTTCATAGCTATCATTTGAAAATTTCATATAAATGTCTTCATAAGTTTTTTATGTTTAACAAATAAGTTCAATTTTTTTTTGAATTGCAGAATATTCATCCGTAAATTATCGATTTCACATCGAATGATTTTCTTATTTAGTTGTAATTCGATACGAATAACCATAACTATTGTTAACCAAAAGTTAATTTCACTATTTTATAGGTACACATATTAAAAATATTTTGACTCTTTTTGAGCTTTTTATAGACATTTAAAATTCACATTTTTTATATAAATATTGATATAACATTTTTCGCTGGATTAAACAATTTGAAAATGTAATACAAAGTACCTCAAAAATTTTTATTGTAGCAATTTAAAAATTTTAACTACATATTGTTACGATTTTTTCTATGAGTATTTAAGTTCACATTTTGACAAAATCCATCAAGTTCACATACATTAGCTACAAAATTATTTTGTAGTTGAATATTTACAAAATTTTCAATTTTTATAGCTTAGAATTGAAATCTTAAAACAAGGTTTCTAATAAGTATTTAATTATGTAACTGAAAACTGCAAAAACATAAACAGGTCTTTCAAAATGATATTTTAAGCTTAAATTTAGACGAAATGGGGATCATAAAAAGTTGAAAAATTATTGATTTGGAACCATATCATTGAAGAAAAATACCACCTCGAAACACATATTATTGGAACCGTATTTTTATCGAAACATATTTCTTTGGAATCGTAATGCACTAAATTCGTACGCAATTGTCAATATGTCGGAAACGAATTATAATTTAATTTCCAAAGACTTGTAGTCCGGGTACAATATACTTTCAAACAAAATACATTTCGTCGCAAATACTTTTGAAGAGAAATATTTTCCAAATAGACATACTTCCAGAATTCAAGAATAATATTTTTCGGAGTTTTTACGTTCCAACCAATTATTTTCTAACAATTCCGATTTTATATTATAATATTGTATTAAATTACTAAATACACACAGGCTTAGAATGAATGAACCGATTTTGATGGTTTTTCCTTATCTTAATACCTATATATATATTTTCTGTCGGTGTGTAAGTATTCAAACTCCTAAACTAAATGTTGATGATATTTTTTGTTTGTGCTTGAGTGGATCCTTGAATGGTTTGGATTCACAATTGGACCAGGTAGGCCAAACTCAGGGAGGTGCTCAAACAGTGATTGCTTTTGGTTATAGGAGAAATAATTAGTGGAAATTAGTATTTATTTATTATTGGCTGACATTGGTAATTCGGGCAGATCGTGTACAAGCATGCAACAAATAGAATTTTCGCATATTGCCTACCAAGGTGGCTGAGTTGCACTTATAGCAGGTGGCTACGATTTGTCTCATACAAAATTGAATAGAATAAAATTAATTAATAATACGTCATTTTTATTTTTTATTTTGCATATTTAGGTTTTTAATTATTTGAAAAAAACTAATACAAAATCGTATTTATCTACGAAGATCTATAACTTGCATTGCTTAATTAATTGTGATACATATACAAATTTATAAACTGACACGGTCGTTTATTTAGGTAATTATATCACGTAAAAGATAAGTTTTTATCTTAATAGGCTTGTGAACTATATTATGGTTGTTACTAATCGTTAGTACGGCACGTATTTGTCATGTAGATACACAATTTTATATTTAGTAGGTATTTTAGTTTAACATTTGCATAAACAACTTAAAAGAATGACAATAGTTCAAAGTTAAGTTGTTATGACAATTTATTGAAAAATGTTCTATGGAAATTTTCAAAACTTTTTATACAAAAACTATTTAATGTCTGATGGAATTTAAAATACCTATGTTTTTTATTGCATATTTTTTTCATTTTTTATTGCATATGAATCCCAGCACTATTCATCACAGACATTAAGGTAATACTTATTTAAATAATGTAGTAAATATAAAAGAAAAGAAAAATAATTAATTATCACACTGGTAGATCATTATCATTGTTACTCTGTTCAGCAGAGATAATATAAAACATATATTAAAAACGTACTTCGTACAGTCACGTACTGCATTCGATCACGCACTCCGTGATATTATTATTAATACCTCAATGATCAACCCAAAAAATTACAATAATAAATTATGCTATATTAGCTTCAGTAAAACGTTTGAGAACTACTAATTTGACACTATCGTGGTGGAATGTTATATAACATTGACATGACATGATATTTACATGACGACGACCGTATAGTACTATAGTAAGTATCTTAGGATTATAGTAGGTATTTTAAATTTAACCAAATTAATATTATATTTTATATGTATGTTAATTTTCCCATCAGTCGATTGTTCTTGTCCACCCAAATATTGAGTGTCGGTCGATTGTCGTTGTCCGGTCGATCGGTTATCAGTCGTCGGTCGAATACGGACCCCTCATGCCTCGACCCAATGCCTTTGAGTGTACCGTTTTTACGTCTATACAGCATGCATAGGGACTCGTCGAGATAATTATTTTCAGTTATTATTACGGCGATTAGCAGCCGGTGAACTTCCGGAAAGTTATCTCGAAAACGCGATAATCACTCGCATATAACATATTATTTTCCTGCATGCAGAACGGGCTGTGAAGTCCTCGAATATCGTCGTTATTATTGAGTAGCACACACGCGGCCTTGTCGGCGATAGATTAAAATTCGTAATTATAACACTTTTACATCACACGTGGTAAAGGGTATAACTATAATATATTATATTATATACATATTAAGTTTAATATTAGAAAAATATGGCCTACGCATAACAGTCTATGCGTAGCGTCGCAGTAAACAATATCGGGTGGTTAAGTAATACTATATCTGGTTACTGGTTAGTGGTTACTATGTATAGACCATAATTAATAGGTACTCACAGTTAATTATTGAAATAACAGGAACTTATAATTATGAAATTAAAAGTGATATGAGCACTGAACGCGGAGAACTATTTTATTTGTTTCTAGGTATTTTCTTCGAATTTCACAGTTCCTACTGAAATAAAAAATAAGAAAATGTGTCGACAGTTTAATATTGCCCGAGACGTCTCCTATGCCTTATATATTGTTTCCATGGATACAATGGCGGTGATATTATTCCACACGTTTAATTGCGTTAACAACACCTGTAATATATATATACATACTAATGCCGGGTTCCATATTATAATCAATCACTAAACATTTAAATGTGTAATGAATCAATATTGAGCTTAAACATGATTTAGGAGCACATAGTCCATTACATTTTAGCGAACCATTAAATTGTTATACAACCTGACATAATAATATTAGTCGAATATATTAATATAGTAATATGGATAAAGGTATGGTACCTGCAAATTTAATTTAAATTGGCGTAGAAATACCTAAAGGATAAAGTATAAAGTGGACATGAGCCACGGGGAAGGGATGCTTAGGAGGGCCCACCAGATGTTTTTCATGTTATACCTATGTAATATTTTTTTATTATGATTGTTGATTACCTAGGTATTAAGTAAGTATTGATATAGACACATATATAGTTAATAGTTAATTAAAAATGACTCATAACTAATGAGTTGTATAAAAAACAAGGCTGAGAGCTTTATAATGGTTCAAAATCGTTTAAACTCACTGTCTATCCTCAATATTGAAAAATGTTTTATCAAAAAGTATTGATAACGGTTATTGGAAAATTCGCTTAAAATAATGGGGCAATGATCTTACAATAATAGTTTTATGATATTTTTAATACCATGTCAACAACTTAAAAAACTTACAGGTGAACTCTAATAGCCAATATATGTAAATAAAATATAAATACGTCTTTTTAAAATTATATAAATATTTGTTTCATTTTTCATATACTTATTTATTTAATGAAAAAATATTAAACGTATCTGTCGAAGTGTTTCGATACAATTTATAGTTAAAAAAAAAATGTACATATTACAAAATTATAATAGTGTTTGTACTTTGTAGAAGATTGGTGGCTAGGGATGCTCCACGTCTTACAGGCGCATTAAAAATATTAGCCCCCCTAAAATTATTGTAATGGATTTCTGCCTATGATCACACCCTATGTTATATGTATGAAATATTAGCGAAGTTTTACAAAAATTAACAAAAAAAAGTCCAATTTCAGCCACCCAGCACCCGATTTATATTAGTTGAATATAATTACATCAGAATCGAATTGCAATTAAACCGAGTTACACTTAAACCAAAACACACAAAGTATCTTGCATTCGTGTTCAATTCAAAGTAATACTTAAACTAATATAGAGGGCTTATTAGTTCCATCTGCAGTAAATTGAAGCGCAAATGGTTTCTTTTTTTACAGGGTACACATTTCAAAAAAAAAAAAGGTGGGCAAGTGGATGTCATTTATTGTACAGTAGGTTACAAGCGGGTCATTGTATAATGGATGGTATGAAATTTGAATTCAATGATATAATATCATCGTATAAAAAAACGATTCTGAGTGGAGACGGTATATGTCAGTCTAGGTATATGACATATTATATACTTATATCTATGGTATTAAGAAAAAAATTGACCTATAGGCTATAATAGGTACCTACCTATAATAAATTCCAAATTAATCATATCACAATATCTATAAGGTACTTATAACGCGTTATACATCAACAAACCGTAATACTATCATAGATATATAATATTATACTTTAGAAGTTTCAAGTAAATACCCATTACCCACAAATAATATTATACAATCACAACAAAATAACTAAATTAGTTATTCTAAGTTTTTTAATATGTAATTTCGTTCAAATTTGAACTTAAAATGACTAAAAATAAACTGTGCTTATGTATTTCTTAGATATTTTGGTAACAGAATTAACTTACGTAGAATCTTGTTTTAAATTATCAAAATAAATTTTTAATTTATACTAAATTTTTAACTACAAATAATTATTCAATTTTAAATTTGATAAATTTTGTCAAAATTCGATCTTTAAATGCTTATAAAAAAAAATTGTGCCTATGTATTTTTAATATTTTTCAACTGCTATTGTAACAATGTATCAGGAGGTATTAAATTAGTAGTATTAAATGTTTACACTTTTTGGCCCAACAGACAAAACTTTATTGATATTCATAGAAAAAAAAATAAAAAAATTTAAATATGAAATTGTCCGTAAACAGCTCAAAACAAGTCAAAATATTTTGAAAATTATATAAAGTATAAGAATTGATAAAACAAACATTTAGTGAAATTTTCATGTATCTACAGTTATTCGTTTTTGAATTACATCAAAATAAGAAAATCGCTACATGAGAAATCGAGTGAATATCCAATGTTGTAAAATTTTGAATTTCAAACGCTCATAAAAATTTAATTTGACTTTCTTAGACATTTTTTTTTTTTTGATAAAAGTAGATAATCTTATAAGCAATCTTGTATTACATTTTAAAATCTTAGATTTAAAAAGAAAAATTTTTACGAATTCTTAACTCAAAATAATTTGCCAATTTTCGTGATTTTTCCGTATTATCATGATTTGAACTTTAAATGCTTATAAATAAAAACTATGACTCAGGATTTTTAATATTTTTCAAATGTCATTGTAACAATATAGTAGGAGCCTTGTATTAAATTTTCAAGTATTTTTACTCAACAAATAAAGTTTTACTGACATTCATTGGAAAAACGGTTTAAAACAAATCAATATTTTTTGAAAATTTTATCATGTATAGAAAATGGAAGTATAAACAACCAGTGAAAATGTCATGTATCTACAGACATTTTTTTTAATGTGACACCAAAAACCAAAGTCGATTTTGTAAAAAATCGGGTTTGCGTAAAAATTCCCGTTTTTCCTTAATTTTTCCTTTGTTTTTCACGGCGACTTTGAAAACTACTGGAAAAATTTTACTTTTGACCCCCCCAAAGTACCTATTAGATTCACTTTCCTATCAGAAAATATACTGTTGAAGAAAATCCAAACACTTTTCCTGTCCTAAAAGGTGACGACAGACACAAAAAAAAATAAAATAAAAAAAGATAGGTAAATGGATGTTGTTCTGCTGTACGTACAGTAGGTTACAAGTGGGTCACTGTATAATGGATAGTATTAAATTTGAATTCAATGATATAATATCACTGTATAAGGAAAACGATTCTGAGCGAAGACAGTATGTCAGTCTAGGTATATGACTTATTATATACTTATATCTATGGTATTAAGAAAAAAATTGACCTTTAATAGGTATCTATAATAAATTCCAAATTAATCATATCACATTATCACAATATCCATTAGGTACTTATAACCCGTTATACATCAACAGCAAACCGTGGTACTAGATATAATATAATAGTATACTTTAGAAGTTTCAAGTA
>NC_042493.1:47981365-47985784 GCF_005508785.2 Acyrthosiphon pisum
AGATCCCCAAGTTGGTATAATTTCCTTGAACGATTTCCATACTTCCTTCATTATAAAATAAATTTTTTAACTCAGATCATCTGCGATTGGCACCAACGAAATTAGTTGCATTGTCCGAGCATACCTATATCTGAACAAAGTCCATTCGGCTGGTGATTGGTGAAGCGTCTATCGTCTACCGACTACTGTTATCGCAAAATAATTACTTGTCTTAAAGAGTATATATTAGTTCTATATGTAATCCATTCGTTTTCTATTTTTTTCGGAAGTGATTCATCCCAATCATATTTTTCACAAAATACCTATAAGTCTAAACGGATTATAAACGGATGCAATGTCAGAAAGTATTTTTCTTTTGTTAATTACGGAGCTGTTTTCGTATGGATTAACCGTATACTGCAATACGTCACCTTTTGGATTCCAAATAAGCCACAAATTTTTTTTAGGACCTTTATCTAATTCTAAAATTAAATCATTTTCATTGCTACCCGATCCGAGGGTAAACGGAAAACTGGTACGGTCTGTATAAACGCGGAATACTGGTACGGTTCACAATAGTAAAGGTTTCCCAAATTTTTATGAAAAAAAAAAGAATAAAATATTAACGATTATTTTTAATTTTACTAATTTTATTAATTTTATTACCGACGATCGATGGGAAAACACGACTCACGAGTGACTGCGAGTGAAAATAATGCGATAACGATAATAAGATACGATAAATATCTATTAATCAATAAATGTCATGAACTATAATATACAGAAATTTCTCATCAGTACAATATCATTCGCAATAGTGGATTGAGTGTATTCTTACTACAATAAAAATTATACCTAATATGGACAATTTTGAAAGTCAAAGAGGCTCAGAGTTAATAGTAAGTATATAAGAAATATTCATATGTGGTTTTGAGGAAGAATAATAATTCTATCAGGTGGAAATGTGCACAAAACACAAATTTGAAATGCCCGGGAAAAGTTACAACTAATTTGATCAAACCGGTAAGTTATAATATTATTAGGTACATTAAATATATATATTTATTTATGTATTTATGGAACTAACTGAAATTCCAGTACGTAAATTATTCAAATGAAATTTCACATAAGTGCACAGTTGAAAACAAAATAGAGGAGATAATTGTTGTTAAAAATAGTATAAAGGAAAAATCTGTAGGAACACGAGAAACCCCAAGTCAAATATTGTCAACTATCATGCAGACAATAATTATTTTATAATTTATTATTTATCGTTGTAATTTATGAATATCATTGTAATTTAATGATTGTATGTGTACAGAGGATACAGCTGTAGCAGTCGGAAATTTTTCTTCGTTAAAACGAAATAGTTAAAACGTTAAAACCGCCATAGATATTTACCTAGAGAACCAATAAATTCTGATTTCAATATCCCTGAGGAGTGAAAAACTACAATGGGGACTGAACCTCGATCATTCATGATATTTGACAGTGAGCAACCTGATTCAAGAATTTTGATATTTGTTTCTGACTTTGCCATAAATATTCTAGCAAAATCTGAATCATGGTTTATAGATGGTACATTCAAGTGTTCATCTAATATGTTTCAACAACTTTACGTAATACGAAGAGAGTATGAAAGTAAAGTATCTACTTGTGTGTACGCGTTTTTATCAAATAAGTCAAAAAAATCGTATACGACTGTTTTACAACAAGTTATCATTAAATGCATTCAAGTTTCTCGACATCCAAAACCAAAATATGTAATTATGGATTTCGAAATCGCTGCTGTGAGTGCAACAAATGACGTGTTTGGTGATAGCGTGCAAGTCAAAGGGTGTTTTTTTCATTTATGCCAATCTACATGGCGAAAAGCTCAACAATTAGGTATACGTTCCTTATACAGAAATAACATAGATTTTAGAATAAGTTACGGTATGATTAACGCTTTAGCGTTTTTACTCCTTAGTGAAGTAATATATGGAATGGTATATTTATATACAACGACACCTGTAGAATTGTTACCGTTACTAAAATATTTTGACGAAACTTATGTTAGTGGGAAATCTGGGAGCCCAATATTTTCTCCAAACTTCTGGAATGTACACGAAATCACTTTAAATAATGGCAACAGAACAAACAATTTTTGTGAAGGGTGGAATAGCTATTTTAATAAACTTGTAGGAACAAGTAATCCATAATTTGGTTAGTACTAAAGTGTATCCAACAAGATGAAGCGACAACGCGGATTGAAAGAACCCGTTTTGAATCAAACATACACAATAGCTTACTGCCTAAAAGTTCAAAAAAAAAAATACTTTGCAAGACAAACTATACAACGAATGTGAGAACTTCTTAAATAAAGAAATTCAATTAGGACAATTTTTAAATAGGACAAAGTATAGGAAATAATTATTATTAATCATAAATTATATTATATTATATTTATTGTACCTATATTTTATATTTATTTTACCTGCCTGCTACTTTGTATGTTCCTACTTATTTGTGTTTTTTGGTAATTTTGATTGCTAACATATTTTTTTTTTGTTTTGAGTATTATATAAATTTAACTTGTTGACGATGGTGATTTATCAAAATTATATTATAAACATTGTAAATATTTTAGGACCCCTAAAAATTAAATTTTGAATAGTACCAGTTTTCCGCGTTTTTTATTTCTTTTGTTATAAATGGTATGGACCGTACCATTATTCCGAGCATCCAATCCGAGTACACCTTCTAGTAAAACAGGATCATTGGCTGCCTACTTACGTAACTCAAAACCACCTTTTCGCAAAATACTGATAACGTCGTCCCTTATACGTATATAGTATCTGGAATTGTACCTATTTAAACCCGCAGCAGATCGTCCATATAAAAAACATTCTGAATTATTTCGGAGGCATCTGGATAATTGTCAGTTCTTCTTCTGCCAACTTGTGTAGGCAGCCTATCACTAAAATTGAAGTTGGAACTGTGCCGTACATTATGGTGTTTAAACGATATATTTGTTTTTTTTTTCACTAGTATTTTTCTCGATTGGGACTTGACGATAAATTTGCTTGACGGCTGTTAGGACGCATAGTTAGCACCAAAAATTCAAAGGTTGATTTACAATTAGAGTCTAGCAATTCTATTGTTGCACACACAGCGTTATATGACGATTTTTGTTGTGACTTTCCTATATCGACAATAGCAGATATTTTTGAGCTGTGGCTAACAAAACGGCCGTGCATGTATCTATCTTTGATAAATGTAAAATGAGCACTTATCGATGGCGTTTCCGGTGTATTTACATTTGATTTTTCAGTCAACGTATTATTTGTACTGGACTCACCCGTCGTAGTTGTGCAATTTTTCTTTTTAAAATTGTCTACTCTCATTAAATGTAATAAACTATTATGTGAACGCGAACATTTGGCATAACGACGTGATTGACGAGAGAGTGAGAGCGTGAACAAATTTTGCACAATTTAAGATCTACGATTTTCTTTATGCGATCACTTACTGTCTACTGACAAAGCTAAAAGTGATGGGCAACGATAAATTGTATGTGTACTCGCGCAATTATAGCATTTTATTTCTTTCATTGAAACATGCGCAGCTGACTTATTTGGCCATATTTTGGCTATCGTACCACCCACTGGTTGTACCTTATCACCATTTAAAGATTCAATTACTTCTAACACTAGAAATCTGTTTTGAAAAATTCTAATAACTTTTCAAATTATTTTCTGATACTGGATACTGTTTCCCATTCACGAAGGGAAAAATCTTTGTCGAGTTTAATCGTAATCAAATGAATTATAGTAACGAACTCCACAATTTAGACTGCTGCCCTAACATTTGAAGAGCATTAATATGACTGTTTAGTCCATCGATTAAATGACGCAATTTAAATGACGATTCCGACGATCTGCGTATTCTTTCTTTGTTTCTAGTCGAATTTCAGCGTTTGCCTTCAAGACATATATTGGGTTGTTGGATGTGTATAGTGTGTTGCGAAAAAATTATTCATTTAAAATACAAAATAATGTGTTTGAAAAGATAATACCTGATACTTTTTACGCATCACATCCGAAGACAATTTACAAAGCACGAAGTTGTCCGACTCGTTATCGCGGCAGTGATGGAATGACATGCGCAGTACCGAGTAAAACCGGTCGATGGTCAAGGTATACTTATTTAGAATGGACAATTTATGGGAATTTCTACTCACTTTGTTAACCTGGTGAAATACGATTGAGCACGTTCTTTTGTTCTTTTTTTTTTACAACGTTGCTGAATTCAATCATTAAATAAACCTAACCTAACAACATTTCCTGAAGACATTGTAGGTAATATAATGATTATATTATTGCATTTTATTATAATTATTAGAAAGCCAAGTCGACAGACATCAAATTCAAAGAAAAATACATAATAAATATACAGAAA
>NC_042493.1:47985884-47987792 GCF_005508785.2 Acyrthosiphon pisum
CCCCCCAAAGTACCTATTAGATTCACTTTCCTATCAGAAAATATACTGTTGAAGAAAATCCAAACACTTTTCCTGTCCTAAAAGGTGACGACAGACACAAAAAAAAATAAAATAAAAAAAGATAGGTAAATGGATGTTGTTCTGCTGTACGTACAGTAGGTTACAAGTGGGTCACTGTATAATGGATAGTATTAAATTTAAATTCAATGATATAATATCACTGTATAAGAAAAACGATTCTGAGCGAAGACAGTATGTCAGTCTAGGTATATGACTTATTATATACTTATATCTATGGTTTCAAGTACCCACGAATAATATTATACAATCACAACAAAATAACTAAAATAGTTATCCTACGTTTTTAATATGTAATTTCGTCCGAATTTGTACTTAAAATGACTATAAAAATAAACTGTATAAATGTATTTTTTAGATTTTTTGGTAACAGAATTAATTACTTACGTGGAATCTTGTTTTAAATTTTTAATTCTTAGATACAAAAATTGAACATTTTATACATTTTTATCCAACAAATAAAATTTTATTGATATTTTTAGAAAAAAAACTAAAAAAAAAATGGAAAATGAAAATGTCCTTAAACAGCTCAAAACAAATAAAAATATTTTGAAAATGTTATCATGTATAGAAAATGGAAACATAAACAACCAGTGAAAATTTCATGTACCTACAGACATTCGTTTTAAAGTTACACCAAATACCAAAATCATTTTCTTGAAAACAGATTTTGCGTAAAAATGCCCATTTTTCCTTAATTTTTCTTTTGTTTTTCATGGCGCTTTTGAAAACTATTTTCTAAAACTAATTTTACTTTTGACCCCCCAAAGTACGCTCTAGATTCACTTTCCTATCAGAAAAGGTACTGTTCAAGAAAATCCAAGCACTTTTACTGTCCTAAAAGATGATGACAGACACAAAAAAAAAAATAAAAAATAAAAAAAACACACACATCATTGTAAAATCAATACATTAATTGTTCCACTCAGAATCTAAAAATAAAAAAACACACAAATAAAATCAATACATTCGTCGTTCCATTTAGAATCTAAAACACACATCATTATAAAATCAATACATTCATCGTTCCACTCAGAATCTAAAAATATTTTGATATTGTGGTACGACGTCATAGTTATAATGATTGGACATTTTGTAAATTTTTAATTGAAAGATAGTAAGCACATTTTCGTTATTTTAACGAATTTTCTTAAAATTTGAAATTGAAATGCTTATAAAAAAAAATTCGAGTACCTACTTATAATAAATTTATTTTTATTTATTTATTTATTTTATTAGTTATATGGGCTTAGGCTTTTTTGACATTAATATTACATATTTGTGATAACAGAATTTGTTACAAAAGAAGAGAGAAAAATATTATAACCTTGATATTTTTAAATAGCTATATAATAACAACTTAATGTGTTAACCATCTATATTATTAATTGATTGTTTACATTAATCATTTATCATTAGGGTTCAGACTTCAAGGCAATATAATCAGTAAATATATAAGTTCATAATCTTACATATTAAATGACACGCATTTTTATGTACAAATTATTTCTCTATTATTATTATTAAAAAAAGGTTTTTGCCTTCAAAATCCGAGCCTTATTTATCATTACTATTTTATAAGTACAGCGCTTTTCTAAAACTGTTGAGCTCTGCCGGATACTACCTATATTATTTATTAAACATAAATTATTATTATTATTTATTTATTTATTAGACTTGAGTGGTTTTATAGAGCATAATTTAGCAAGGCTGGGCATTAACGAGTTAAAAAGTTGAAGTCAAGTTAAAAAGTTAAGTTACTTTTACTAAGCTACTTAACGAGTTACTTTTTTTTAAAGTAACTTCTAATTTAACTCGTTAATTTATTTT
>NC_042493.1:47987948-48002640 GCF_005508785.2 Acyrthosiphon pisum
ACAAAGTAAAATTTAAAAGTTTTACCATCACTTTGGAAAACTTTAGGTAAAAAATAAAATATACAAATAATTTAATTATTTTGTTGGATTTCATAATTTATAAGTACTTACAACAAAATACATTTTTTTAAGATATAAAGACTACATTATAATATTATGTTATTTGTAAATGTTTAACATCAGGTGTAAATGTTGTAATAATAAGTTTTATATGAAAAAAAAAGTAACTTATTTTTAACTAAGTTAAGTTACTTATTTTTTCCAACTAACTTGTAACTTTAACAAGTTAAATAAAAAAGGAAAGTGACTTTTAACTTTAAACTTAACTTACATTTTTCCAAATTAACTTAACTTAACGAGTTAACACGTTGACGGGCAGTAACCGTTATAGCAGTCATCCTGATTCAAGCTGTAATATGACCATGACTGGTATAGCAGTTATATATAAAAACTAAAAAGTCGTAAAATGGCATGACTGCTAGAGCAGTTGCGTTTCTTGTGGCTTCGCCACAATGGAAATTATCTAGTGTCCTATTGACTTACTAACAATTTGGCAAAAAAAAAAATCAAATATTCTAAAAATTAGATAAAAATCTATGGATTATGCCCAATCAGAGTGACTACCAAATTACAGTAATTTGTAGTAACACAAATTGTAATTGTTTTATATTTGTACATAATATATAATAGTATAATATATATATATTACTATTACGTTGTCCCTCGTTACTTATTATTTATATATATGTTCAAAATATTAAAATGTAACAAAGACACAAAGTATAGCCAACCTAAATAATAACTAGGTATGTAAAATAAACAACAGATCAAAAACATTTGATAGAACCAAGCCTGGGTATAATGATATTTTTTAAGTCAGGTAATTATTTATATCTTTCAATTAATTTAAATATAAATTTGGAATACATCAATTAAGTAAAAATGCAATAAATCAATAACGAACTATGTATCAAACTGAATACTTCAGAGGAGGAGACCGATTGGAAGATCAAAGCAGAGATGGATGGCCAAAAATAGGAGGGAACTAAGACAACTAGGGATTGACAATGCAAGCAGCTCTGAAGGTTAGGATACGAAAAAATATTTTTGTCACACTTGCACCGAAAGTTTAGTTTTCGATGATGATTGAAGCGTTGGAAAGTGACCTTTTACCGTTCAGTTGGCCGTAAAATTGTAATCCCAAAAAGTGCTAGGCGCTCATATCATGCGTATCGGGGCTCAACCTGAAATCTATACCACTGTCCTTACAAAACATAAACTTTTGGTTACATCTTATATCCATATTATAACCTGCATGCATGACGCTTAAAATAAATAAAACCAAATCGTTTCTTTCATGAAATATTCTTTCGTAGAATAGTTTGGCTGTTGCATAGATCACTGCAATACCTTTGCCATGATCGATAAAATATAGTACCTATGTGTGGCTCGTGTGGGAAGGCAATTTCAGTCTTGGGCGAAATTCGGTCGTCGTCTCCGGCTCGTACCGTAAACGTCGCCCGCGATTGAAATAGCTACCTTCCCGCCCTTGCCACATAACATATATTATTGCTTTCAGCCATGGGCTTCAATATGGCCTCTAAAGCTGATAAGGAAGGAAAGAAGTTAAACATTTAGAAATTTTAGTACAAAATTTAAAATTATATTTACATAATTTAAATTAATTTAATTTTCATAGAATTTTAATTTTTTTTTCTGATTATTTAAAAAAATACTGAGAATTATCAATTATGACCTCCAAAAGTACCAACTAGATCCAATTTCCTTTCAAAAACCTCCATCGAAGTTTATGATCAGGTCATTTTTTCTACTAGAAAAGTTGAGAAGTTGGAGTTGTAAAAACATTTTTAAATACCTCACCTAAACGTCTGAAATTATTAGAATGGACAAAATAAAAATAAAATTTTAATTAATTGAAAAATCCTGAATACACCACTGGGTAAACCTTATAAAATTCAAATAATGTATCTGTATGACATTATTCTTGTATAACAAACATAGATAGGTACCTACTCAACTACTCAAACATAGCTGGTAACTTGTAATAGCCAATAAACGAAATAAGCAATATAATTAAATGTTAAAAACATTAGATAGGTAGTATAATCGTTTTCAGTGTTGTTAATTGTAATAGTTTTATTTACTTTTGTCTATTACTTCTTGTCCAAAAATAATATTGTTTATTTTTATGTCCTTGCTTTTAAATAGAGCAGATTGGGACAAGATGAAAATTGTAAGTAAGTCATAACTCATAATCAATTGATTATAATTCAATTTTTTCAACGCACAACTATTTTATTTACTATTTTATATCAGTCTCCTGATATATTATTACTTATTATTTAATATAAATGATTACAGCTGACCATTTATTTCTAATAAGAGCCACTTTAAATTCAATTGAACAATTAATACATTTATAATTGATTCGTATGAAAATTGAATGTTTTATTCATGTACCTAAATACAAATGTATTGGTAGTTGGCACAAACGATACTATTATTATTTCGCTAATTGGCTTTGAATATAATTATATACATTTATTATATCTCAATCATTTCATGATTCAAATGTATTATGTATAAAACTTCGAACAAGAAACTAAATATATTCTTCATTATTGTAAGTTATAGCCTATAGGCTATAAGTAACTTATATCATATACAGGTATATAGTACTATATCATATATAGTTATGTTTTTTTCTAATTTATTGACAAAATTACAGTTTTTGACTTTTAGTACTGTATTAATATATCAAGACATTATGTATTATTAATATTATTATTATTATTTATTGCTTATTACTAGGTACATTATATATGAGTACCTACAGTTTAACCATGGAAATCAATTCACTTCATCACCACTTCTAAATCTGTCACCGCTATTACGATCGATGTAAGGTTCTTATATATTACAAAACGGGGTCGGAAATCTATTCGTCACGGAAACGGTTTGTCTTATTAGGTATCAATGGTATCATCCACCATCATCATTGGTTTGTACCTATATAATAATATTATACACGCTTTATATTTTATTATACAAGACTACAACATGGTCATAATGAGCTATCTAGAATATCACCACGCGGCCCACTCTGTAAACTCACTTGTCAGTTGTCACGCGTATTGCATTAGACTCAATATATTATGGTGTAAAATATAAATGTGTATGTCTGTGTTTGTGCGCTTATTTACCTGCGTAAAATATAACTGTAGGTAGCTAAAGAGACATAAAAATGTCTATATAGATTTAGTGTGAAGTTAAATTTCTATATTATATATACAGCCGTCGACAGGTTATGGTAATTAATGTATTATGTTATAATGTTTATTATCTACAGTGGCGTAAGGTCAAGTAGGGCAAGAGCCTAACGGAGCTAGTGCCTAATATCGGGTTATAAAAAATATAATTTTTCAATTTTAAAGTTGATTTAATGAAAATTATGAAGTTTGTGAATTGAGTACCTATTGTATAATGTAAGTTACACTGTAGGGATCAAGCACAGCAGTTATCACTATCTGAAAATCTAGTCAGTTTTCTACTTATATTTTTTTAAATCGATGTTATTTTATCGGTTTAGTTTTCGCACATCAATAGTTCAAAATCGTTTCAAATTTGATAAGTTGATTTTAATTTGCATATATATTACTATTTAATAATTAATTTTGCTACTTGTATATGGCAAATTCGGATTACCTGATTAGGCACTACCCGACTACCCTCGTGCCAAATTACATACGAAGGAACATCATTAGATGGGGCAAATGCCACATGTTTTATTGCATATCTAAAATAAACCTAAAAAAAAATTTTACTTATATCTATATACCACTATAAAATATTATTTAAAGTAAAATGAAAACTCATATTTTAATCTGACCTGAAAGCATGTTTCTTTTTTTTTAAATAAAAAAAATTAACAAAAGTCCGATTATTTTACAGGGCGCAGGCATCAGAGTTTTTCCATACCCTCCTCAGACAGTGGCGTCATTTCAGTTTTTAAAAGGGGGGGGGGGCATTTTTGACCAGCCTAAAATAAAACTGAAAAAAATCGCTCGCTAACAATTACATTAAAATTGCATTTTTATCTCAATACAAATAGCCTTCTTACATAATTTTATACTTACTAGTTAGTATTAAAAGTTACTATCATAAGCATAAGTTACCCATTTTTTAAAAGATAACAATTACTAAATAATTAATACATACATAGAGGGATACTTAAATATATTACCTATTGGCTACTATATGAAGGCCCAAAACTAGCCCATACCCGGCCCCACAGCGGCCCGCTAATGACAAGGGGGGATGCCCACCCTGCCCTCCCTAAATGACGTCACTGCCTCCAGATAAACCCTCTAAATAGATATCGAGCTGTAGATAAGTGGAAAAGTAGGTGTTATAATTAAAGTAGTAACTAAAATTTAAAATATCACTATTTTAAACAAAAATTTAAAATCCTGATGCGTTCATTAGTATATGCGTTCATAGTAATAGAACTACTTTCTTTCTTTATAGGAATAGTAGGATCAGTGGTGTAATTGAGAATGTTTCATGGGAGGGGATCAAAATAAATTTGTATGGCAAACTTGTGGGGGGCTTTGCCCATAATACATCATCAGATTTTTCTGTTTCTTTAAATAATATACAAGAAATTGTGTAGGTAAAATTATTATTAGATATTATGCATTATTAATTATTATTATAAATTATTAAATTCTATTTTTTTTAATAAACTCATTCAAATTTTTTATAAAAATTAATATGACATAGATACCTAATAGTAGATTGAATAAACTGCAGTGACTGCAGTTACATTTTCAATACATTTTTTAACTGGAGTTTATTTAATTTTGCATAATTTTAGCGCGAGTTGTAATACTAATTATAAATTATAATAAGTGTATAAAATACGTCGTACATATTTTGTACGATTTTAAAACATTTAGTTCCGGGCCTAATAATGTTTAGTATTTTGAATAATTTAAAATTGTAATACCTGCGTGAATTCCAAGCTTATTTTTTTTTGCTCCATTTTTCTTTTAGCTTATAAAAATAAAATCAATTACTAAGTTGTGTGACAATGTGACTATGAGGAAATGGCACGGTGTGTTCTGACTGTGTAGTGTCCACTGTAATCGTAATAATCAATGAATAAAGTGTCGGTGAGCGTTCGTAGTATTACTATTCATTCTACGAAATGTAAATCTTGAAGTTACATTTTTATTATTATAATATGTTTTTGGAATGGGGGTTTTTCCCATTATCGAATTACTTACCACCTATAATGTGTATGCATGTACCTATTGTGTAGGAAATAGGTACTGTAATTTGGTACAGTGTGTGGCAGGGCACAAAGTGTTTATTAATAAATAAGAATTAAAATGAATCAGACCATTTATTTTGAAATATGCTAATCGTTTACCGGGTAAATATTTTTATACCTGGGTATAAGTTTTATACCTGGGTATAATGTTTATACCAAAAAAACTAAACATTTTATTTTTTTTCTAGTTTCGTAATAATTTATAAGTTTGTATTTGAACTATTTGTAGGTATAAGAGTATAAGACAATATATAAATACAGCTCATGGGGGGGATCTATCCCCCATATCCCCCCCGTAATACGCCCCTGAGTAGGATAAAATACGTGCAGTAAGACTGAGATTTTGCAAAACAGCGTCGCTGTAACTCCACCTGAAGATACACAGATATTTTCAGTGGAAGGGGTAATATAGAATTATATGTTATGATTTTGGTTCAGTTTAAAGTATTTCTAAGTAATAAATTATAACTACCTACATTTTTATATATAAAAAAAAGATAATATATTTATTTTTCATCATAGTGGTTCAAGTACGTTTAAATTGTTTTTAATAACAAACTATATTTTAATATCATAAGTAATCAGAAGCAGAATACTTTTATAAACTTATTCACCCAATATTCGATACATCAAAATTAGTAGAAAGAATCAAAAAAAAAAAGTATTTTTCTCCTAAAATTATGAATATGGGTCGTCATTAAATTAATTAAAAAAACCGAAACAAAAATAGTCTCCAAACATTCTAAACATTTTTTTTTGTAAAAATGATGCGTTAGGTTACATCACTATCATATTTACATTATATACATATAAAAACATTTTTTAATTTTCGGGACTACAAACATTGAATTGTAAAATAAGTGTAAACAGTTAAACGGATCACTCGGTATATTTATGTGTATATATTGGTACGACGCGGAGTTGCCAGACTTATTTACCTATTAGTGTCGGTATAGGCACTATAACCATAGCCGCGCGTTCGGGTCGTCGTTTTTCTGAACACGTAAAAAAATTGCTTACAAATAATGAAAAGAAGAAGAAGAAGAAGAAGAAGAAGAAGCGTAATAATAATAATATAATGTGTACTATGTATAGTGTGGTACTGTGGTAACTATAGACTAGTAGTAGTATAGTAGCAGCTAGCTCTGCACGCGCACGATAGTGATACGATTATAACATATTATTATGAATATTATACTGTTATTCACTCACAGAGGGTTGGCGACGGCGAATACAGCCGAAAAGTGTCGGGTGACGCCGCCGCAGTAATATTATATACCTATTATCATTATAATTTATTAATGTTTTGGCAGCCTTCGTCGTGTCGAATCCGTACAACCGCCATAACCACGGTTCGTCGCCGTGTGTGCGATTCTCTTTTTCATCGCCGTTATTGCTATTGTTATTATTTAAATCCGTTGTAGGTATATTCCTAACCGAGGGTGCCACCGCCGGGCGAATATTCGTGTCATTCTCCGCCGCGGGCGTAATGGTCTTTCCCCAAGTAGTTGCATCGTCAGCCCGCCAATGCAGGGACAAATTGGGTAAGTAGGTATACTGACAAACTCTAATGTATAGGTAATTAATTATAATATATATACACAATATTACTATGTTACTGTGTCATTTTCGTAGGCCAATAATATATGTTTTTATTATTTTATTATCAGTATAATATAACTTGGTAAATACATTTCATGATCTTACACAAATAACCAATAATAATCAGAGCCATTCGCAAAACAGGTACTATCAGGTTTAAAAGTGACCACTGAAGTCTCTGAAGGCATCCAGACATCGAGTGTCTCTCGTCATTGAGTAGGTTAGGTACTGTTGTGGAAGGATTAAATTTGATTTCAATGATAAATCATTGAATACAATGAAAAACAATTCTGAGCGGAGACGGTTAATATAAGTAAATATCGACGGACCACAAAATTTTGTGAATGGGATTGTGTTATAGGTAAATATTAAATAGTTTAAAATGTATCTAAATATTTTGGAAATTGCACACTGTGTAGATATAGTAAACAATAAACGTAAGTATAGTGATGAAAAGCTTAAAGTTCCTACAAATAAAACTGTTGGTATTATATAAATAGTTACACATAACTAGAACCATTGTTTTCGTTTAAATTTGAATTTGAAATTTCTATAGATATAACAAAAAATAAGTGCTTTTGTATATTTGAGTTTTTTGGTTTCAGGAAGAATAATTTCATATCTTATTACTCTGTATACTTTATTTTTTCACTTTTTGTTAAATTGTGGAAGTCAATAGCAATGCCATATAGACATATAGATTACAGATTACAAACCCTCACCAACCCTAACCATAAGGCCTAAATGATAAGATATATTACGGTCTATAATCTATTTAATCTATATTGCATTATTATAAGAGTATAGTTCTGTTTAATATTCTCTTTATTTCATATTCCTATTATGTTTAAATGGTTATGAAAATTTTAGAATTTTATTTTATTACAGTAGATTCTATTACGTTTTAACTGTATACAAAATATTGGAACTGAGAATTGAGATGATAATATTAATTGTTATTTGATAATATCTAATATTATGTAAGTAAGTACCTACTTATCAATACTGCGACAGTACAGCGAAACCTACCTATATTGCATTTCAATTTTCAATAATTTAACTGACCACACGTCAACGTAATAAATTGTGTAAATTATAAAACTGTAGCTTTGAGTTAGCATAATTTTGTCATGTGAATGTTCTAATGTGGCTTGATAGATATCATATATAACTATACAAGTAATTTATTGTGTTCAGCACACGTTATATGAAACACGGTCATTCAACCATACCTATGTTTTATGTTTATCACGAGGCGTGACGTGTGTTTTCAAACATTTACTTGTACATTACTTAACATTTATAGGTATTATGATACCTTATGTGAAGCCGCACATTTCTGTGTAGCAATATACTCAGCAGGACAGTAAAATATCTGAAAAGGTGTTATAAATGTTGGCTATAAATATACGGATAGGCATAGGTTTCTCGATGGGTTTCCTTTAGGATTTATTAATGGTTTAAAAAAAATAATTTAATAGCCCGTGAAAATATATTCCTAGTATTGTATTCTACTTTAGACAACCATACAATTGTAAATTATAATACATAGTATTAATATTTAATGTAGAAATATATTTTAGCGACAATTATGAAACTAAGGACCGTTCTTATAATGCACGGTTAAAGTTAAACCGTGGTCACCAAAAGGAGAATTTATATACGCTTTTACCACAGGTGACGTATTTACTCGTTTGGCGGTTTGAAAATATAGTATCTGTTATATACCTATACACCAAGCCTAGGGGCTAGGACATTAGGTAGTTAAATGAAAAAACAAACATATACTTACATTAAAATCAGTCATTTTTAGACTAGTAATGACTAATAACTGCAGAACTCTGACCAGAATTGATTTTTAAGTACAATAATTTAGCATTGCTATTATAACATAAAGATAAATAGATTCCGGTGAATCACCCCATTTCAGTAGTGGTGTAAAAGAAAGAAGAATATGCATTGACTGTAACTATATACCTATAGATGTTGAAATTCATTGAAGTTATACATATTATTTTGCATTACAATGCGTGATTAATTATAGTTATATTTACAATATTTTTAAGACGTTTAACCTGTCACACAACCCTTTTGATATCTATCTATTATTCCACTCCCGGCCCGACTTACATCGTATGCAGTATGCACTACTATGCAGTAGATACCTATACTTTGGTTGGGATTTTAAATGTATGTACTCGTACAGAGAACCTTTTCGGTGACCTGGTTTTATTTTACAGTAAGTATTAATATTGCTCCTTGCAGTTATTTTTAAAATATATTAAAACTTTAAAAGTATTGAAAGCTGTGCATATATTTTAATTCCTTTTTTACATTATTAAATTCACGTAGAAAATGAGAAATCATAACTACTGAAAATATTAAATATGATTAAAAATAATTATATAATAGTTTGCATTTTAAATTTACGAATTTACTGTAAATTATCATTATGTAACTGTACTCAGTATAATTAATGATATTATATAATATATAGTTAAGTTCACTATACCGATGAAAAAAATATGCCCATATGACTGTATCTATATTTATATATGATACCTATAATAATATTTGTACCTACTTGCACGTAATGTTATATGAACTTCTTATTCTTCTTGTTTTTAAAAGCCATTATTTCCCATTTTCTCAACTATCTATAACTTATTAACACCAATATAATATAAATTCCCAATAAGTACTTTAACATTATTTTCAAGGAAAGTTTATAAGTTCCAAATTTACTATCCTAATAATAATCAAAACTTTAACATTATAACTCATCAGAAATTATATTATATAACTTATAATATTAATTATATTAATAATTATTATTATATTAATTTATACAATATAAAATAAACGTTTATTTTATTTGATTTGTGTAAGTCACCTTAAAATTTATTTTATTAATTTAATATAAAATGTATATAAAAAAAGCCGTTCAGAAGAAAATCATTTTAAGCGAGACTTGGGTAAGCCCCTTTCGATTGGAATGCCAATATACGTTTTTGTAGTAAAACAAAAATACTACTTTCATCCGTAACTCATACAAACTATTTCACACAGATACAATACGGTTACGGGCAAAGTAGGAAACACGAGCGTTGTATAACAATGCCCGGGCACTGTGTACAATGCCCGAACATTTTGGGCAATGTAATAACGACCATTTTAATGGTACATTTTTTCATATACAATTGGCCGGTCATTGTACGAGATTGCCCGAGCAAAGTGTACTTCGCCCGGATTCAAGTGGGCAAAGTGAATTAATTACTGTATACATTGATGTCAAATGGTATTTATACGTAACAACACTACACAACTATTCTTACACATTTTATTCGTTTAATACCATGACTTACGAGTTACGAGATACCTATCTAATTATACGACCTATGCAATATACGCGATGACGGCTGCCGATAATACGAACCGATACGTAATTTCAACGACAAAGTGATCACATAGTATATTGCGCATTGCACAAGATCCCCCCCCCCTTACCTTTTTTTTTGTAAAATTAAGTTTAGGTACTTATTTTCTGTATTTCTCAATATGATACTACATTTAAGTTTTAAGTAGGTACCTATATCTGTTTTCTAAATGTTCTAGCCGTGGTAATTTGTCCGCTTTGATATAGGTACTATACAATATTTTAATTTAATTAAATATTTTTAATTATACAATATTATAAAATATTTTGTACTTTGCCTGTATCAACTGCTATACACCTGAACGATGTTTTCAAGTTTTTATTAAGTATTAAGTCTTACCTGATAAACAGTATGACAAAAGTAAATATTTTATCAATTTTCCTATCTGATATTGAATAACAACTATAAATTAAATAGTAATTATTATATACTTTGTTTATTATAACCGACTTAGACACTTAGGACCCGTTTTACAATCATAGTTTAAATTTTACCAGTTGAATTCCGCCGTTTAACATTAGTTTACTGTTTAACTATTGTAATACGGACCCTTATAAGAGGACGCTACACCCGCGTGTGTTGTTTTTGTCTTACACACGCACGACATAGGAAATTGTCGTTCACTATTCTCAATAGTGAGCTGTTAGTTTTGATACTAGAGTGAATCGACCTATTATCAAACTTTTAGGTAAGAACATTATTTGGGTCTTAGAGTGGGCGATTTTTCGATATTTTCATTCTCGAGAAAAATAAGGTATGTGAAATATCAAAAATTAAAAATGCTCATATCTCGCTTGAAAATTAAAATATTAAAAAATCGCCCACGCTAAAACCCAGAAAATGTTCTTAACTAAAAGTTTGATGATAGATCATTTCACCCTATCGCCATCAAAACCAACAGCACACTATTGAGAATAGTGAACAACAATTTGTTATGTCGTGCTTGTGTTAGACGGAGACAACACATACGGGTGTAGCGTCCTCTTAATGTATTGGCTTTATTTGCATGTCACCGGTCAATACAATAATCATGCCAGATAAGCTTATCGATGGACTGAGCATCCAAAAAAATAGAAAACAGGATTTTGTATTATAACTATTTTTTTTGTTTATCGTATTAAACACGGGATTGTCGTTAGTATGAATTTATAATAAATGCTATTAGGTAGGTACTGTACAATTTGTGTTAATTCTTATTTCACCTTGATCCACACTAAACTCAACAAGTTAGAGGATTTTAACATTGTATATTATATTCGTATTTATTGAGTGTATCTATTATTATATATTTCACCCCCCCCCCCCCCCCTATCAAAATTCCTAAATAGGTACGCCACTGCTTAAGATTACTTTTTAGTATAATAATTAATTAAAATAACTATAATTTAATAATAAATTATATTTATCTTGTTCATGTCAAACCACTTTTAGATAAAAAAATATGAATTCTTCAGTAGGAGGTACCATACTGGATAATAAATTTAAAAACTATTAAAAGGCCACTAATATTTGAAACGTCTATTTTAAGTTTTTTTATGATTATTAAAAAATTCAGTTAAATGTTTTATTTGATTTTTAATATATTCAATATTTAACATACAGTATCCAAATCTAAATGTGCACTATATACAGTGCCCGGACAATGTTAACTTATTCCAACTTTGCCCTCGAAAAACGGGCATTGTGCACAGTGACCAGGCAAAGTGTACAATGCCCAATTTTCTAATTTGCCCGTAACATATATATTAGTTCATACATACACTCATACACAATATCATAATTTAATACACAAAAATATAAAAACGATTTCATAACTATTGACAGTTTGTGTCAAAACTGAAATCCGTAAGAGGACGCTACACCCGCATGTGTTGTCTCCGTCTTACAAATGTACAACATAGCAAAAAGTTCTTACTGTTTCAAAAGTCATTATTGTTTGTGTTTTTCAAACTTGAAAAACTTTTTTCGTATAAATGATATGAAAAAAATAAAAACAACGTTGCACAGCCAATGTTCTCCTTTTTATGTGGTAAAAATCTCGTTTCTTAGTTCCGATTGTAGCCTTCTCAGTTCTTTCCCGCGCAAAACAGTTTTTGCTATGTTGTACATTTGTAAGACGGAGACAATACATGCGGGTCTAGCATCCTCTTAACGGCTTAACGTTTAATGTTATCAGTCAGGAGTCAGACTAATTCCTTTCAGCAGTCTTAAGACTTAAATATAATTCAAAAACTGGAACACTTATGGTCATCCAATTATTTTTCAAGTTATAGAACTTAAACACTAGAAATTCATAAATTAAAAAATGACAATACTTATTTTTGTACCAGCTTATTTACGAAGTCAATTTTATAAATATGCTCTCATATTATTATGGTTTAAATTAGCTACTCTATTATTAGGTAAGTAAACTATTTGCAGTTGTCCAATAAATACCTACGACACAGTTATATTTAATATTTTTAACTTATAAGAGTATTGTTAAAAAAACAAATAACAGACAAAAGAAGAGTTGCAAGTTTGATACCATAAAATTCTAAATTGAAAACAGTATAAATGTTGTAGTCTAAGAAAAAGCTTTATTCAAAACCTAGGAAGTCACCATGCTATATACTACATAGTAATTATACGTATCGACTATCGAGTATAATAGTGTACATCCTCTCATTAGGTAGGTCACTGTAATAGTTATGTTAAATTTGAATTGAATGATAAATAATAGTATTTAATGATTATTGATTAATGAAGCACTATTATGTTAGTAATTTTAACTTCTACTATAGCTAAAAAAGTTCATGCATTTAAAATCAAATTTAAGGGGGAAATAAAAACTAGTTTTGGAAATGGGCCATGATCAAGCAACGATCCCAAGGATAGAACAATTTAAAATGTACTACAACTTAATAATAACAATTTGTTTATTGTACGTAGTCTGGAATTTACGTTTTTGCATATTATCTTTATTGAGGTTGAAGAGTTTAAAAATAAATACGATTCATTAAACGCAACGCAATTAACAATAAAAAGTTTTTATTGCATATTTGAAAATATTTTAGGAGTTAGGGAATATTTAGTTTAACACAAAAATATGGGTATTTTAAATATTATTAAAAATTGTGAGATAAAAATACTAAACTTATTTAGATTTTAAATTATTATTATTAATTTTAATACACATCCACGTAAATATTATACGATATATTTTTTTAATAATTTAATATTATAATTTTTAGATTCTGAGTGGGACGATGAATGTATTGATTTTACAATGATGTGTTTTTTTTTATTTTTTTGTCTGTCATCATTTTAGGACAGTAAAAATGCTTAGATTTTCTTCGACTGTATCTTTTCTGATAGGAAAGTGAATCTAGTTGGTACTTTGGGAGGTCAAAAGTAAAAAGTAGTAGTTTTCAATAGCGCCGTGAAAAACAAAAGAAAAATTAAAGAAAAAAGGGAATTTTTTTTTCTATAAATATTAATAAAATTGTATTTGTTGGTTGAAAAAGCTTAAAAATTTAATAAAAGGCTCCTAGCAGATTGTTTCAAAGGCAGATGAAAAAAATTATATATCCATATTCACAATTTTTTTATAAGCACTGAAAGTTCAAATATTGACAAAAGACGTAAAAATGACGACAATTTGCAAATTATTTTGAGTTAGTAATTCATAAAAAATTTTGTTTTTAAATCTAAGATTTTAAAATTTAATACAATATTCCTTATAAGATTATCTACCTTTAACAAAACATAAATATCTATAAGAAAGTCAAATTAAATTTGTATGAGCGTTTGAAATTAAAATTTTTACAACATTGGATATTCACTCGATTTCTCATTTAGTGATTTCCTTATTTTGTTGTAATTCAAAAACAAATAACTGTAGATACATGAACATTTTACTGAATGTTTGTTTTATCAATTTTTATACTTGATACAATTTTCAAAAAATTTTGACTTTTTTTGAGCTATTAACGGACAATTTCATATTTAAATTTTTTTATTTATTTTTTCTATGAATATCAATAAAGTTTCATCTGTTGGGCCAAAATGTATAAAAATGTAATTCCAGGCCCCTGATACATTGTTACAATAGCAGTTGAAAAATATTAAAAATACATAAGCACAATTTTTTTTTATAAGCATTTAAAGATCAAATTTTGACAAAATGTATCAAATTTCAAATTGAATAATTATTTTGTAGTTAAAAGTTTATAAATGTTCAACTTTTATATCTAAGATTGAAAATTTAAAACAAGATTTCACGTAGTAGTTAATTCTGTTGTCAAAAATCTAAAAA
>NC_042493.1:48003061-48043569 GCF_005508785.2 Acyrthosiphon pisum
CCACTTACCCTGCTTTTTTTTATTCGTTTCTATGGTGATAAACAAAGCGTTAGAAATTAAAATCTCATTTTTACCGTTTTTCCGTAATTTTTCGATGGTTTTTCCCGTGGGCATTAAATAACTATTGAGAAAATTGGAAAATGAACTCTTTAAAATACCATATTGATCCAATATGCTAAAAGATAAGGTACTATATGTTGAAATCGAAGCACTCCTTCTGGTAGAAATTTTGTATACAGGATATAAAAATAAAATGAAAAAAATAAATAAATAAATAAATAAACTCCATTGTAAAACCAATAGCTTCCTCGCTCCGCTCAGAATCTAAAATACATAAGCACAGTTTATTTTTATAGTCATTTTAAGTTCAAATTTGGACGAAATTACATATTAAAAAACCTAGAATAACTAATTTAGTTATTTTGTTGTGATTGTATAATATTTATTCATGGGTACTTGAAAATTTTGAAGTATACTATTATATATCTATATGATAGTATCACGGTTTGTTGTTGATGTATAACGCGTTACCTAATGGATAATGTGATATGATTAATTTGAAATTTATTATAGGTATTATTATTTATTATACCTATTATAGGTTAATTTTTTTTTTAATACCATGGATATAAGTATATAATATGTCTTATACTTAGACTGACATACCGGCTCAGAATCGGTTGTCTTATACAATGATATTATATCATTGAATTAAAATTTAATACCATCCATTATACAGTGACCCACTTGTAACCTACTGTACAGCAGAACGACATCCACTTGCCCACCTTTTTTAGTTGTAATTTTGTTCCAAAATTGTTTAAAGTTGGTTACATAGATACTCACATTAACTGTGTATTACTTATCTCTATACATTTAAACAGGCAACAATAGTACTTTATATAACAAATTCACAGTGCAATTTTTTTCTTGTGGGTACTTTTTTCTAAAGAAAACACTTTTGATATTGCATATTATTTTTATAATTTTTAAGGGAATAAAACAAGTACATAGATATATAGATTTTTCTAGATAGCATAATAAAAGCAGCGTATTTCCAATTTTTTGAGCATAGGAATTCGGAGTTTATATTATATTATATTATGTCTCAAATACTCAAGTAAACTTATTAGAAGTTATAAGTTATAACGAACTAGGTAGCTGTACTACTTGACTTTTTCCGAGAAAAAATGCAAAAAAAAACAATTGGTATTACGCTTGGTGTTATTTTATTTAACTTTTGACTGCTTGAGTCACTGCTATAGATAATATTATAATGCTTTGCAGTTTGCGGAACGGATCGTGAAAACAATGTAAAACACAAAACGTATTGGCTTTTACACCAGCCCACAACGCTCTCTAGGAGATGAATATATTGATTATAACAATAAACACATTGTTCTACGCAAAACAAATTTTGTTAATTAAAATAAAATTAATAAACAATAAAATATTAACATTAATTATAATACGATTGAGTTAGCTAATCATAAATCTAAAAGATTGTTTCTTGTGAAAAATGTAAAACTAATAATAAGTACCTACTTGTAAATAAATAAAATAAAATGTGTACGTAAAATCATTATTTTTATTACATACTTACCTAACGGTCAGTATTCAGTATTTATTTGTAGTTTTTTTTTGTGGCTGACTCTCTTTTTGCAGTTTTTAAATATTAAAAATGCTGAACATAATAATCACTAACAGACAACAAACTAAAAGTTAAATGAAATATTAATAATTCACACAAATACCTACTGTGGAGTTAAATTTACAAAATTCAATTATATTGTCATTTGTCGGTCGTTACTGCAGAGTGCAGAGAAAAAAATTCAATATGCCTGTGAGGTTGGCCCTGACTTTGTCATATCAATTCGAAAAATATGTCAATATTTTATAAATTGCTTTTTAAAATTTACAAATAAGTCATTAAAATATTTTTAGATAAGTATTTAATTTGAATAACCTAATAAACTAGTAATTTCTGGCGTAAAAATAACTAGCAAAAAACTTGTAAAATTCACACAAAAAATATTGATTTGCGAATTCAATAATCCATTTGAAATTGGGAAATATTGGAACATTTTACGAATCGATCGAACAAATAGTTAGGTGGTTTTAAAGTGTTTCTTTATAGACAATAACGATTAACAAACAATATTTAAATATTTAATGTTACAAAAGCGTTACTTTTCTTACTTATAGCACATTTTTAATTCATACTTCATGTTCCTATTTATTATTGTTCTATGCGTTATGAGTTATGACAAATTACGACAGACAAAAGACAATAATCAATCTAATAAATTCTAATAAATAATCTAAAATTCTAGACGCACTTATTTTACAATCGTATGTCTTGTGCAGGGCTGTACTATTTACTTATCTAATCTAAGAACAATAAGTACAATACAGACATTTAAAAATATATTAATTATGCTTTTTAACTTCAAAATCTACTATTGGCATATAGAGTAAAATAATTTATGGATAAAATGTAGGTACCTACTCGAATCATTACCATATAATATATTCATAATAGTTATATGTGTTATGTGTAAATAGTGTAATGAGTAATGACTAATGCATGGGTATCCCGGTCGCCGCATATAGGAATGAAATGCAATATTATACATAATATTGCTATTATAAATTATTTAATAATAATAATATTATTATACAACCAATTCGTTTCCGCCGACTTGTTACACACCATATACAGTTTTAAATGTTTCCGCCGAAAATTCTCACCAATATTTGCGAACCACTGAACATGTTTGTGTAGGGTGATTACTATTTTAGTAAAGCAGTAAAATGTAAATGACTCCTTTTAAACATATATTTATTTAAATAAAACCTATTTGCATACATTCATCAAATTATTCATGAATGAGGTTTTGAAAATTTAAATGATAATGAATAATATTTTTTTGATTTTTACGAAAATAGACCACATATTATTTTTGCATGCATATTATTTATTAAAAAAATTGTATAATAAACATAGCGCATATCCAATGAAAATATTATGTGACACATTATATAACCCAATGACCAATGACCTAGATATAGCAAGGCTTATATTACCTACTTATTAGCTATTCTAGGTAGTAAAAAAAAAACATATTTTATTGATTTATACGTAACATAAATGCAAATAATATAAATTGTAGACATTTTTTTTTAATTTTCCTTTAACAAGAGTGGGCTGTTTTATATTATACTATATTTATTGTATTAAAATATTTCAAGGAAAATAAGATTTATCAACAATAGTTGCATAGACTATTTTAATAAATGAATAACGCATCTATACCTACTATTATAACTTAGTATGATTAATAAGTAAGTACCTATATATCCGTAAGTACATTGAACAATGTACATTAATAATTTCAAAAATGTTCTCTGCATTGGGTAGTGGGTATCATTTTTAGTATATAATATACTGTACACAATATACTATAGAATTAATGAAGTACTAATGTAAAAAAAGAGTGGCAAATGGGTACCGCTCTACTGTTCATTAGATGTCAAATGGATCATTGTAATTTGTAATGGATGTGTTAAATGTTAATTCAATGATGTAAAATAATGTTACATCAAAACCGAAACTGAAAGAAGGCAGACCGCCTATTTTATAATATTGCTATTAAAGTAATTTATACTAACAGTATGTTAAATTTACTATGTCAAAAACATTTAATTTGTTGTACTTTAAAAGTTTTATGTACCCACGAATAATATTTTTAAATTACAAAAAAATAACTAAAAACGTTTTTTTCGTTTAGGTACATATCTAATTGTATTCTAATTTGAACTTAAAATGTCTATAAAAATGACCGTGTGAATATATTTTTAGAGATTTGGGTTACAATATCAACTATTTATGAAAAAGTATGCTTTAATTTTTCAATCATTAACTAAAAAATTTATCATTTTATACATTTTTATTTTTTAACTACCATATAATTTGCAATTTTTCGTCATTTTCTTTTCATCACTTATATTTGAAAATGTTTTATTCATAACTAACTGAAAAGTATATTTGCAAATTTTCGAGACTGATGCATCGAAATTCATGAATTTTCGTCAAAATTCTAACTTTCAGACAGTCGTAAAAAATTATTGAGGACTTTTTTTTTATTTTCACTATTAACAACTTTTTGAACTGTCCCTATTACATTTTTAAGTTTATGGCCCTACCAAAATTATTTTACTGACAGCAATTAAAAAAAAAAAAAAAATGCTTAGGTATACAGCTATCAATAGTTCAAAAAGAATTAAAATATTTTGTCAATATTCGGTAATTCGGTTATTTTCATTATAAATCGATTTTAATGAAAATTGGCTTTGTATAAAAATTCTCATTTTGAATTCTGGGTGGAACGATGAATGTATATTGATTTTACAATGATGTGTTTTTTTTTTAATTTTAATACTGTCATCACCTTTCAGGACAGTAAAAATGCTTAGATTTTCTTCAACAGTATATTTTCTGATAGGAAAATGAATACTTTATGGGGGGAGGGGGGGGGTCTAAATTCTAAAAAATCTTAATAGTCTTTGAAAGCGCTGGAAAAAGAAAAGACAAATGAAAAAACGGTAATTTTTACGCAAAGATGGTTTTCGACTTCGATTTTGGTTTTTGGTATAACTCTACAACAAATGACCTTAGTTGTAATTCAAAAACGAATAACCATAGATTCTTGAAATGTATATCATATATTAATTTTCAAAATATTTTAACGTGTTTTGATCTGTTTACGGGCAATTTAAAAATTGTTTTCTAAACATCTCAAAAAAATGTATTTGTTAGGCCAAAAGGCATCAAAGTTTATTACAAAGCTCCTGATATATTGCTTAAATAGCAGTGTAAGAATACAAAAGCACAATTTTTTTTTTATATGTATTTAAAGTTCAATTTTTGACAATATTTATCAAATTTAATATTTAAAAACGATTTTGTAGTTAAAAAAGTATGTAACCTACTGTACGGCAGAGCAATATCCACTTACCCACCTTTTTTCCTTATTTTTTTAAGTTTTTACCACATTTTAGAAAATAACTCAATATTTTTATTTCTACCCTCCCCCCCCAAAAAAAAAAAAAATACTAGATTAATTTTCCTATCAGCAAAAAGATGTTGAAGTAGAAAATCGGACACCAACATTGTTTTGCTCCGATCAGAATCTTAAAAATTAACTTAAATAAAAAAATAATAAGCTAGAACCTACAATAGTATGTTATTAACTTCAAACGTTTTAAGAATGTACTGACATTTTACCTAGGTATATATAAATGTTAAATAAATAATAAGCATAATTTAATTTAATGCAATTTTTTTTTTCATAAAATATTGAGTGGGTGGGTAGGTGGTTAGAATAAAATCTTTGCTCCTTGTGTGAAAATAGCTCGCCACTGTTATAGTGATAGTAATAATATAATAGTATAATAATAATAATAATAATAATAGTAATTAGACTCTGAGCGGAGCGAGGAAGCTAGTGGTTTTACAATGATGTTTATTTTTTTTTTTATCATGCAAACAAAATTTCTACCAGAAAGAGTACTTCTATTTCAACATAATATAGTATCTTATCTTTAAGAAAATTGGATCAAGATGGTAACTTTAGACAGATAATTTTTCGATTTTCTTAATATTTTTTTAACGCTACAGGATAACCCCCCTAAATACCCTATGACTAAGCTATTTTTTTTCTAACGCATTGCTTATCACTATATAGAAACGAATAAAATTTTAAAATAACCGCCAAAAAAATGAAGACATGAATTTATTTTTATATTTATTAAAATATCTACTATTGAACATAAACGTAATTAATGAATCTAATTTCAAATTATATAATAATATTTGTTAAACATAGGTAAGTATTAATTTCTATATACAAATATATATATTGCTAAATATATAATTACTAATAGTAAAAATACACTTTGCTGTACGAGGACCGAAGGTGGAAGGGAGTTATGGACAAACTTCTAACACCGCTGACGTACCTATACCAGGCTATGCTCCACCTAGCTGCACTTACTCACTTTTTAAAAATGTTTTATCATAATAGAATGCTAATGTTCTATGATATTTTATTACAAAATAAGTAATAACTAAAGAGTAAATATATATAATAGTATAATACCATTGATTATGAATACTATTATTCATTAAGAATGTCTGTTTTACCTATGTACCTAATTAATTTTGTTATAAGTTTTAACTATGATTAAAGAATAGGAAAATTCGATGAGAACATTATAATCATTTATAGTTAATTTTTTATACACATTTGAATTATGATAAAAATAGAGATAAATTATAATTTGACTTTCATTATTAAAATTAATTGTTTATTTATTTATTTTTTTTTTTTTGATATTCTTTTAGTTCTTAAAACTCTTAACCCTTTCTGGATTTTATAACTACCAATTCATATGCCCAATGTAAAATCCCTCGTAAAATCCTCAAGAAATTTGTGTAATTTATGTTATTAATGTTTATAAAATCATATCTATAATTGAATTATTCAAACTGAATTTAATATATATGATCAATATTCTATTAATTTTGAAATTCTTCACTCAAAGTCTAAAAGTTTTTTGGATGAAATAATAATATAAAACTCATATTACATTACAACTCTAAAATAAACAGGCCGACAAAGCGGGAAACGGGCTAATTCACATAGGTAGGTCAGTGGCGTCATTTGAGGGATGGCAAGGTGGGCATTTGCACCGGTCTTTAAAAGCAGCCCGATGGGCCGGTGCCCGGTGGTTTTGGATTAATCATTATTTTATTATATTAGCTCAAAAACATGCCTATATTTATAGGAAAATATTATATTGTGTAAGTACTGAGAATTTATTTTCACAATGATAAATTTTTAATTAATACTTACTAATAAATAGTTGAAATATATTTATCTATATTTAGACGCATGTGTGGACGTGCCTGAAAGTTGGTATGTATGTATGTATGTATGTATAAATGTGTTTCATGAAGGAAAAAGAAGATAATATATGTATCAATATGTGCTGACGAGTGGTTGTTTTTTAAATTACCTACGCTGCTACCCATTAAGTCTAGTCAAAACTTTTACCCCTTCTATTAAAACCGAAGAGACGCCACTGTCCACTGAGGTAGGTAACTTCATATTAAAAATGTAAAGTATGTAATGTAATGTATATAATTTCCATATAAAACGGTCCAATGTTCCAAATATATATACCTACTTATACCGGCTATACCTATATAATATATTAATTACAGTTATACCCATTAATTCATGATTCAACGAGAATATTTTAATGCAATCTTATCAAAATAATATTAGTATATTATTATATATATATATATAAGGCTACTAATATAGCTATTTCCCTTTACTATTTTATCTTTTTATAATTTTCAAAATAGTTGGGGGTAAATAGTTGAGGGTTAAAAAAAAATTAATAATACATCATGGATGTTAACGCAAAACTACTCTTTAATAACATTTTATGATAAATCGACCGGAGTTTTAAATATTAATTTAAAAAAAAAATATATATTTATATGTAATTTATCATAGCATGATACTTATACATATACAATATACTTTGAGCCATAAAGATATTTTCTGGACGACCTATAGCCGCGTGCTTTTCTTATTCAAAATAATACACGCACGCACAGTGCACATATTGTTTTAATATTATACTTGTGCAGTATACATTTACGGTATCAAAAGAGCTAGCGGACAGTTTGAAAACAGAAAAACGAGAACACTTGTAGTTATACGATATCGGGTTTTCACTGCAAAGACGACGATACCGTCTGCTGAGTTCAGACGATTATATTTTATTTTACTTGCTGTACTCGGTTCAGCAACGGTGTTGATGGTGTATTATAATGTATAATAATAAAACTACGAGTTTAAAAAATATAATCTTGAACAAGAATCTGTATATTTGCTCATCAGCGACGCTAATTCAGCGTATTGAAGATAATATTATGTAACAGGGATGGGCAACTCAAAGTAACTCAAAGTAACTAACGGGCCACTTTTAAGTACTTTAAAATTTAGCGGGCCGCAGTGCATAGGAGAAAGCAAAAAAAAAAAAAGGTCCTTCAAATTTACTAACATTTATTTTTTACGCTTTTTAGCGGACATTTTTAAAATAATTGTAGCGCGGTCCAGATAAAAAAGGTACGCGGGCCGCCAGTTGCCCATCCCTGTTATATAATATATACAAAATTGTTTGTATAAATATATAGCGATAAATTAAAATACTTTATCATACAACTATACGCAATATTAAGTCAAATAAACAACGTTTAAAAAGTATTATAATATTATATATTATTATATTTACATTTTATGTTTAAGATAATCATATTTTTTAATTTTCTTAACTCAGGTTTCGTGGACTTATGCAATTTCTAATTTTTTTTTAACATTTTACACAAACAAGATATTGAGTTCTTATGTCTTTAGTTTTTGTAGTTCCAATATCGAAAAAATAAAAACGATATTAAGTCATAGCCAAATAACTTATTATGTGGTGAAAATTTCGTTTCTTAGTTATGAGTTATGACTGTGCCTTCTCGGTTCTTTCCCGCGCAAAACAGTTTTTGCTATGTTTCACATTTTTATGACTGAGACAACGGAATGCGGATGTCGGGGTGTAGGGTCCTCATCTTAATATTCTTTTCAATTACAAGTTACAACAATATAACTAAAATTGCTTGAGAAAAATTATTATTTTTCGGTTACATATCTAATTTTGTCAAAATTGGTAACTTCAAACGCTTATAAAAATTGCCCTAATATGTATTTTTATATTTTTGAATTGCTTTAATAAGGTCATGAGGCACTGACGGATTCAGTGGAAACTCGAAAATTTTTTTATGTAACTACGAGTATCATATAAATGAAAAGTTCATTTAATAAGAATAATACTACCAACTATTAATTATTATTTATTATAATCATTATTGTTTAAAAATGATAGTATGTATGTATTATTAATTAAAATTAAAATAATACAATTTATATATGCCCCCCCCCCTATCAAAATATCGAAGATCAGCCCCTGTCACGAGGAACCTTGTCGTTTGTCAAGCTTTTTGACAGAGAAAAAAAATGTGGTAACGTTAATTGACAAAACAAAAAAAAGTTGAACATTTCAAAAGTCAATAAATTTCTCAAAACGTACCCAAATATTTTAAATAAAATACAAATTATTTAATATTCTTAAAATATATTTTACAATAACAATTCATTTTATATAATAGGTAATACGTGACACGGTGAATAATAAAATTACTATAGAATTTAGAATCATATAATACAGAAAATGTACGTACGATTGTACGAACGCTTCGGAATCCGTCTAAATATTTCCTTATATATTAATTCCATTCCGTTGGGTACCTACTTTGGTTTAGAACTAGTATACGGATTCTTATTTAAAAGTAAGTATACCTTAAATATAAATTGTTTTCGTTCGTTTCCTTGTGTGTTGAATGAATAATGATTATCAAAATTGAAGACCTAAAGGCAACAACAAGACATCTCCATATTTTGGCCCAATTCAGTTTTTGATTGCATATTATCAAGAAAAAAAAAACTGAGTCGTTTAGTGCAACAACCAGACAAATCCGACTGTTTTGAGTGATTCCTGAAAAATTTTATAAATAGGAAAAGTCTTGTTGTTGCCCTCAGGTCTTCAATTGTTCTTAAATAGCGCGAATTTCATTGTAGAAAATGTTTGTAAACCGTTAAAACCCTGTTCAAAATCTAATATAGTCGTTCAAATGACGGCGGGATCCGCCTGAATCCTTTCTCTCGGCTGCGGGCGTGCGAGACCAAAACCCGCGTGCGCATCGCGACTACGAACGCCAGCCGCCGCCACGCCGTAGTGGTCGAAGTCTCGAGAAACGATCAGAATTCAGCGGCGGCAGCGTAGATCCCGCCAAACCGGCTGCGAGGCGGTCAACTACGTACAAGTCCTGTACCGGGTCGGGCGTGGCGGGGAACGGCGCTCGTCTGCCGCGCTCGTTTTCACCGGTTTTTTTTCTTCATGCCACTCCTCCTCACACACGGTCACCACACACCACCCGAGCGCAAGCACGCACACGCACAACCGGTGACGACGACGACGCTCGACTACGTCTACGTGGTGTGCACACGCACGCACCCCGGTACGCGCACGGTCGCTTTTCGGTTCGGTTATTATTCATCGCCGCCGCCGTGTTCGGGCGCAAGTCCGTTCGTAGGTAGTAACCAGAAAGTAGTCGGTGCACGTTCGCCGTGGCGCGCATATCGTACACGCCGCCGCAAGTGTCGTCTACCGTCGAGTGTCGTTCACGACTTACACGACCGACGTTTCGGCGCGGTCCTGCTCGATATTATATAATCATATTCGTGCGCATCCCTGGTGACGTCGTGTGCGAGATGGTGTTTTTCGTCAGGAACAAGTCGGACCGACGTGAATTGTTGGCCAGCATGGCCAGCGTCGATCACGTTTCGTCGCTCAAGATCCACGACAACGGTATTATTTTATAATACATTTTATATAACAGAAAATATTTACAATTTTGTATCCATTGTCGCATAAATGCGTTCAGGGCCTTAGGATCATTATATCAGTTACATGCAAATTATATTTGAAAAATTGTAGTATTTTAAAAATATTAAAATTTCCAAATTCTGTCTTGGTCCAGGGAGGTAATAGTGGATGGAAGTATGTTTCTTGTCACGCATTCCAATTACAGATCTGGCTAGTGTGTATTTTTAAAACGAATAGGTATGCATTTTTTTATCTTCCCCTATTTTGAGTAAATTTCAAGTTTTATGGTAAGAACTTTTATTGAATTAACAGTATATATTGGCGGGAGTGACAATGAATGGCCAAAAACATAGGTACTGAAATGTATAAAAATGTACGGTAAAAATTATTAAAAGAATTATAATTATTAATATAAATATAATTATTATATTTTTTCTACGTAAGTCATAAATGTATCAAAGATGTATCGTATAACGTACAGAATCTATTAAACGTGGGTGTTTGGATTGTGTAGCCATAACGTATTATACTATTACCTACTATGACGGACAATTATATATTATAGATGTACCTATAATCGTAAACTTGTATTGAACATAATCTATTTCTTTTTTTTGTGGGTATACAAAATTAAAATAACATTTTTATAGATTTTATAATCTTATTATTATATTTGAATTCGAATTGCGCTTTAGTTTAATTTTATATTTTATATTGTTGTATATGCATGCATAAGAGTAGATATATGTGTGGTAAGCCATATGCGTATAGGGCATGTGTATATAGCATACAATATACAAACGTGTTGACTCAGGGTATATCGAGTGTGAGACCAATTAATCGGTTCTCACGATGGTCATTGTGACCGTCCCAGCTTCGTCAGCACATTCCAAAGGCCCCGGACGGACCGTTTCCGCAGTCAGTAAGTCAGTCGCATACAATCGATCAAGTAAGTGATAAGTGCGTTACTGGTCAGAACTTCTTACAGAACTTCTATTAGCATTTCTTTTTTCCGAGCATCCATATTTGTATTCAGACTCTCTTTCATTTGTAATTTTAATAATACTTTTATTTTACTCTATCTATCGTGTGTTTAAATATTAATTATTTCGTCCAATAAATAATAACTTGGTAATTATATCGGTACTCGCAAATGCGTGTTATTTCATTTTAATAATTATTTACCAAATTGGATGAACACTGTACGACGGTACACCACACTTAAATATAAATTCTTGCTTAATTTCCCTCATATAATAGACAATAATATCTCCAGTGATATATGTGTCGTTACTCGTTTGTAATCGTCGGAGATCCTTTAACACAAATACACAATAATAAAAATAAATGATTTTGGTTCTTTTAACTAAATAGTTGCAAACTATTAACTAATAATAATCGAACCATTACCGACGTCTAGACGAAAATATCGGACAATGTATAATTTATGTACTTTAGTAATCTCCGAATTTGTGTATTCGTATTCGCGGTGTGAGAAATTGACATATTTTTTAGACAACTTAGCCTAATGGATTATAAACTACCGTAAATGCAGATGATTTGGAACGATTTTGACCTTTTATCTTCTCTAACAGATAATATTTATTTTATTGATAATTCAATTCCGTAAAAAATCACACAGAGTCAAGCAGTTCCAAGAATAAAAAAAAATTTAAGTAAATTGAGGTAAAAAATAAAAAGGGCTCCAAGTCTTCGAGGTGTTTGGTCATCCGTTTTTTCAAATACACAATGAGTCCTTTATGGACGGTTCACGGGGAACGTTATAATTATTTAAAAAAAATTAAAGTATTAAAAACCATATTTTTACAATTTTTTAATTAATTTAATAGATATATTAATGTAGGTAAGCAACATGTTATAGAATTTTACTAATTGATTCGATATATTTTTTAAACAATAATTTTTCTTATAAAATACAATTTTTGCTCATAGTTAAGTAAAAAATATTTTTGAACTTAAAAATGTATCTTTATATACGTGACGACATATTATTATACAAATAAACATAATCCTGAAAAATGCAAAAAAATATTATTTCCAAATACGTTATGGATTCACTAAAAAATAACAATACCTTGCATTTTGAAGTCAAACAACGACTTTGGTAGCTATTAATTTAGGCGTTTTAAAATCGGTTTTTTTTTTTTATTACATTTTGGTTGAATCACAGCTCACATTGGTAGGTGTATTCATGATAAATAATTAGATAAATAACACATTTTTATGAGAACGAAATGTTTACGGAACGTGTTGAAGAATATTATTCAAGTCATACTGTTTTACGATACTAATCTATAAATTACAATCTACATATTATTACGTTTACGTACCTATATAAATATTGGTAGTAGGTACAGATTACAAGACAGGTAGTAGAGCCTATCCTAGCTTCAAATATGGTTTCGTAACGTAATATGATTACGGTTATTACTTATTATTCTTGTATAAACATTATTTGACAACAATTACTTACAGACAACACTTAAGTGTTTCTGTGTCTGTGTTTAACACAGGTGTTATAGCCTATATGTAAACGTAAAGGTACCTATACAGTATACAGTAATACTATATGAATATAAGTCTCTGCAGGCACTCTCGTCAGTATTCAGTTGTGTGTAGGTACTGTTTTGTGATTAGTGATTAGTGATTAGAAATGAGGTATTGTTATATGCATCAAAATCGTTTCCGTTCATTATCTTATTGTAGTTTTGATGAATTTATCTTAAAATAAAATAACGATTTAGTATGTACACAATAATCACGAGATGAAAGGTAACCTTAACATATTTGAGTTGTAATCAAAATTCTACATTTGAAAAATTGCACTATACATTTAGGTGACAAATAACTGAAGAGATGACAATGGAACTGTACCTATATAGTGATTAGTGGCTCATAGGCGCAAATAGGGGGGGGGGGGGGGGTTAGGGCTAAGCCCCCCCCAAAAATGTCCATAGCCCTCCTAAACATTTCCTACATTTTGTTTTAAGCTTATTCAATATTATCAAAGTAAGGCCCTATCAGCCCTATTAGCACCCCAAATCTCAAACTCGCCTATGTAGTGGCTATTTATAAAAACAACATTATTCATACTCGCTAAAAAAAGTATTTGAGAGTGGTGTGAAATTCAAGATAACATATCCCAGTCTTAAACTAATATTTATATATTTATTTATTTTTATTGGTTCATGGTCTAAACTTTCTGGAATTGTTTGTAATTTAAAGTTAACTTTGGGTTATAAAATTTTCTACAATACATTTTGAATGTTACCTGTAATATTTTATATTTTTTATTTAGTAGATAGTAGATAGTAGATATGACTTGCCTATCTGAAATATAATATTTTTAAAATAAAACATTTAAATGCTATTTAAGCCATTTCAGTCGCGGGTGATGTACTGATGTGTGTGGCACAAGCCGCAGGCAATGGTAATGCAAGTATCTATGTAATAACCAGAATATTCTACGAAAACAATTTCATGAAATAAACGATTTGGCTTATTTATTTTAAGCGTCATGATGCATGGAGGTTATAATATGAATATAAGATGTAACCAAAAGTTTATGTTTCGTTAAGACCGTGGTATAGATTTCAGTGTCTGGTTGTGCAGGGAATACGTGTGATATACGTGCGCCCAGCACTTTTCAGGATTTCCACGTTACCACCCAGCACTATGGGGATTCCCACTTTACCACCCACTGGACGGAAAAAGGTCGCTTTCCAACGCTTCGACCGCTATAGAAAACTAAGCGTTCGGTGCAGGCGTGACAAAAAATATTTTATAATTAAATTATAAAAATTATAAAAATATCGATGTTTTATCTCCAGATTAACTTCGACAGATAAGATAAGACTCAAAATGATGGTGTCTCGTTCACCTATGCTTTTTTCTCCATTTAGCGGAATCCCAAATACGTTTTGTCTTATTTTAGCCCATAGCCACGACACTTAGATTATATACTATGGATAGTATGTACAGAGTATATACTAATATACTATGCAGCCATCAAGCTATAAATATTCTTGATGCCATACCGAATATTAGATCTATGAATGAACCTTATAGAACCCCGAATGTTTGTGGGCATGCGCGTAATTTAGATTGGATTACCTATCACTCATTCACGCATGTGCAGAGATAACCAATGCTCTAGCTTTTAAATCATTTTAACATCAAATCTAATATAGGTACTGGAATATACGGATATTGATTGCTACATTCATAGTAGGTACATGATAGTCGGAATAACGGAAAAGTATCAACGAAACAAAATAAATTATTATTATAATCGAATGAAGTAAAAAAAGCATTATCCCAAAAAATATTAATGCTATCTTCTTAATACCTACTGAATTATGCTATTATATTAAGTTTGAAAATTTAAATTAATACAGAATTAACTTTAAGACGCAGAACTGCCATATATATCGTTAGGTATTTTTGAAAAATGATTATAAAAGCACGTTGTTTACTAAATGGCGTATAGTTACCTATTGTTTTTGAACAATAAATATTTATTATTTGGTGAGCAATTTTATCTTAAACCATTAAAGAAAAAACCTATTTTTAAAATCGACCGTTCCACCGCCCCACCCAGAACTGTATGTAGGTACAAGGTACTTGTACTTAATTTTCATAATGCGGGCTTAGAGAAAATATTTATTTTGAGCAAAGCGAAAACATTTTTTTTTTTTTTACTTTATGATAAGGTATTTATTATTGTGAGCTACGTGAAAAAGTTGCGTACCCAGGAATTTGTTTAAGAATATACAACTTTACCTACTCGTATATAATAGAAACTATCTGAAGACTGTCATATATGCAATCATTTATACCTACATATTTTAATATTTACCTAATCATTAATTTTAAAATCTGTATTTTGATTGTTACAGCTGCATTCCAACATGTCCGTGATAATATGGACGAAATCAATTATCATGTAAAGGCCAAAGAGACTGATATAATATTTTTGAAAACTTTGATGGATAATCCTACTGTAGAATCATTAATTAAAGTAAGTTTAATTTATTGGTTTTATGAAGAAAAAAAATGATATAATAATTTCAGGAAGGAGTTAATAGAAATAAAAAAAGTATCTAAACTGATCTTAACTGATGACTACATTAAATAAAATATTAATTTTTAAGTTTAAATTTAATCCTATATGCTACATAATATAGGCTACCTATAACTTATAAGTTATAACGCTAAGTCGCTAACCATTTACCACTTCAACGAATACTTATCATTTTATAGGTACCTATTTACTGATTATTTTTAGCATGATTTTCGTACGCTCTTCTACTTTTCGACAGTAATTTATTATTGTTAATGTATGTACCTACAATATCTTGCTGATATTGTCTTATTGCTTGCTTGACCGTTCCATTCCGCAAAACTCGTGTTGTCGTTTCAAGTTTCAACTAGGTATATGTACTGAAAAGTAACACGTACATTTGACAGGAAATTCTAGGGATAAAAACATACGGATAAAAAAAATATTATATCTAAAAGTATGGGTATATTATTTTAAACTTATAGTATGTTCTAGTTTGCACGTAAAGTTTAATTTATTTTATACCTAATACCTAGTTATAAGCTTATAGATATTTGGGACTTTGGTATTCTTATATTAGACTAATGGTTAGCATTTCAAGACTTCAAGTATAAATAAATCGGAGAGGCACTATACTGTAAAATAAATCGTAAGAGTGTACTTGAGTGGGCCACAGTATAATGCCATAATGGATATGTTAAATTTGAATTCAATATTTCTTAGGATATTATATTATGTATTTATTACATAGTTGCTGGTGAGCCTCGGTGTAAATAAACATCTCGCTTTGCGGGATTGCCCTTGCTCCTAAATCTTAATTGAATATTTCTAGTTCTATAGTCTATTGTAGTTACTACGGAGCGAATGATTCGGTGGTATTCCAGTGCAGTAGTATATTTATTTGAATGTAGAAATTTTTTTGAAAGTCGAGAGTCACCTCTAGTGAAAATGTTTTGTTTATTTTATTCCAATTTTAAGGTATATCGGTATACCTGCATACCTATATACATTTGTGTATTTTTTTTTTCATGAAAACTGGAGACACTTTTTATAATATTAGAAAACTCTTCAAAATTGATAGTGGTAATGTCTGGTTTCTAGTTGAAAATCCGATCTAGTTGGTACTTTGATAGGTCAAAAGTATAAATTTCACAGTACTTTTCAAAATAACAGAAATAACGAAAATATAAAAATTAGGAAAAGTCGTAGCTTCTACACAAAATTAGTTTTTGGCAAATTTGGTTTTGTTTTTTTTTTTTTTTATCGTAATTCAATAATGAATAACTATGGAGACTTGACATTTTCTACGAATATTCATATTAGCATATATTTTTAGACATAACATAATTTTTAATAATATATGTTTACTACTTTTTATTTATTTGTACATATTAAAAATTGTCAACGTTTTTTCTATATATATGCTGATGACATTTTTTTATCCTCGTCTACATAACTTAAAGTAACGTACAATTTATATAAGAGATTGAAGTTCAAATTTTGACGAAATTATTGGATACTAAAACGCAAAATGACGATTTCTCCTCAAACAATTTTCGTTATTTTATTGTAATTCAAAAAATATTATTTTTAGGAATTTAAAACATTTCACTATTACTTAAAATATATTTCACTATTACTTAAAATATATTTCACTATTACTTAAAATATATTTTTGTCTACACAATACAATTTTCAAAATATTTAGACTAACTTCAACTTTGTCCGTGAGACACGCTTGTGATTATACGAGCAATATATTTACAGGTAGGCAATCTACATGTGGTGGATAACAGACACCTCGAAGAGTATACGTAAATACAAATATTTCATTAAAACATTGTTCATGATGTGCATTAGTAGGTTCCTGGGACATAAGTCGAAAAATTAAAGTTAGTAATATCATTTTTACTAAGTTATATGGTTTTGATCAAATATAATAATTATTTATGCATTGTCTTAAATAATTATATTCAATTACAACCAATAAACAAAAAAAAATATTATTATTTAGTTAATTTTTTGCTGGACAGCTGGCGCCACTGTTGTATTTTTGACATCCAATTTCCTACTTTTTCGGTGGATTTGCCTAAAGTTTCCTTTCATAGAAACCTTGTTCTGACAATTACGAAAATACGAACACAATTGAAAAAGAAATCAGCCAATTCGGTAAATTCGCGTTCTCAAGTGATGCCATGACAAAGGATTGGAGTCCATTTTTATATGTATAGATAAGTGATAACTGTTGATAAAAATGTTTGTTTTTTGTCAAAAAGCTTGAAACTGTAATACTTAGTTTCTCATAATTTTTTTTCAAAGCAATTTAAAAATATCAAAAATACACAATAAGTACAATATTGTCTTTTAACACATAAATTACATTTACCTAAACCTAATCAATGACAAATTGCTCCCGAAATCTACTATACAGCAGAGCAAATTCTCTGGTTTTTTTAATATCGAACAACATAATTTGCTATGTGGTTTGATTTTATTTTCCTGTTATATTGCTTGTAGAACGTACTGCATGTAAATAGGTAATAATTCTAAAGGTCATTTGTTTTATTTATTGATATTTTAAAAGCGTGACTAAAATTCTGTTCTAAGGACTAAGGTTATAGTTATTTCTTATTAACGTTGTTTATTTTTTATATGACATTGTGTAACTATAATAATTATTACGGTGTGGATAATATTTATGATACTAATCAAGACTTTGTGTATCTATTCCCAGACAGCATTTTGTAATAATAATATTATAATAGTATTATAATAACGTTATACTAATATTATTCATTATTATAATGTTATAATAATATTATTAAACAAAAAATTGCTGTCTGGGTTATACTAAAAATTGTCCATTAATACTTGTGCAATCTAAATAAAAATATTTTCATTATTCGTGAATGTCCTATATATATAATATCTCGTAGATTCTTCATGAATAAGTAACTTCATGTGTTGTTAATTTAGTACCTTTATATTGGTTATTACTTATTCCTTATATTCAATGATGGCCAATAGAACATATAATTTTATTTGTTAGCAACATTATTAAATTAAATAAATAAAAATATATTATGTACTCGTTTTTAATACCAAAACACAATTTGACATATTGTATTATTACACAGAGTAGGTAACCTACCTATATAATACATGCACTTTCTTACGTCAGTGATTTTACCAACGTACGTGTTCCCACGCCCCACATTGAAATTTCCAAAATTATGTTTTGTAAATATTTAGCACGTATTTTCATTCGCAGTAGATGTATAAAATACATTGTATATTACAAAACGTACGTGGTTATACCATCCATATATTTTAAATCAAATTACAAATGATATACTCTTGAAAAATTTCACATAATATCAAAACAATTGATAACGCATACACGCATGTAAAAAATTTCTTTCTTATACAAAAAATTGTAAATTTGTCTTACAAATGAAAATAATACGCTTATACAGTAAATACATGTACTTAATCTATGAGTACATTTTTTTTTTTTACAGTACAATAACAATTATGCGGCATTTATTATTGACTAGGAACTGTACAAAGATTTTTGATTTTAGATTGGACAAATATGTATTTTAGATCATATTAGTTAAACGATTGTTCGATTTCTAAAATCACACTATCCAAGCAAAAACTCATTCAGAAAACCATAATGAAATTTACGAAATACCCGTTCTTAAAGAAATCATTATCAATATTAAGTATTGCTTATATAATAATCCATTTTGATTGTGATATTTTATCATTAAAACGTTGATTTTAAATATAATATGATACTATAGCTTTAGCGTGCACGCCGAAGTGAGTATAGGTATGTAGTATAGGTACCTATGTAAAGTTAAGTAGGTATATTCTATTGATATGTTTTATTCTATGTGTAATTTTGTACCTACACACTTATGGTGTGTCTTATAGTGGAGACCTTTTATTTATTTATTTCGTATGGCTGGTATACAAATCAACACAGTTAAGGCCACAATATATATCGAATATAAATCAAAACATGAGTATAAAATAAAAATAAAATAACTACAGTTAAAAATATAAATATAAAATGTAAATAGTTAAATAAATAAGTAATGATAGTAGGGGCACATGGTCATTGTTTACAGATAAAATCCATAGTCATAAGGCAATGTCTAGTTCTCGAAGGGAACTAGTGGAGACCTACCAATATATCATATACCCATATAAATATAATTTAGGTATTACCATTGAGTATAGATAGTATACTATCTATACTCAATGGTATTACGTAGATTTTTTCTACAAAACGTATAGAATTTGTTATAAATATGTACAGCTATTTTTTGACGTAATCGCCGGATCGTTTGATACATTTCTGATGTTTAAGATCAGCTTTTGTATCCCCTCCTGGAATGTCTCTTCCACCACATTCTCTTGTTCAATTCCAATTAGTTTTTTTTTAAACGTCTTCATTAGCTTAGAATTTAGTTTCAGTGAGTAATGTTCTCCGGCTAAAGCTTTTTTTAAATTTGGAAATAGGTGAAAATCACTGTTGCTGTTAATTCAAGGTGGATGTTGCGAATCTCCCCCACCATCCCTCCTATAACCAAACTAGATGCTGTTTGCTACCTGATATCAACCTAAAAGTTGAAGATTACATTTTTTACTGTTTTGAAAGAATACAGACCTGAGTGATGACAGACGTAAAAATAAAGAGTAAAGTTATGAATCATGGATATGTTTTCAACGGTCCTTGTAGTAGACACTCATATATTATTATATACCTAATTATTATTATTTTATAATTGTATTTGTAAAGATGAGTTCTAAATAAACTACTCGCTATTAGTGTATTCCTAATATTTTGCCAGGATTAGTAGGTTAGGTTAGGTAGCGCAACCAAAATTCGAATAAGTTAAATTTAATTATATTATAAAAAGCATATGATTAAATTAATACATAGGATAAAAAAATTAACAAACGTGGGTGCAACAGTAACATAATTATATTATGTATATCGGTTAAGTTAGTGTAACGTGAAATTGGTGAGAAAAAAAAGTTCTATCCAGCCAAAAACACATCTCTGCAGTGCTCTGAATCTTAAAATTCGGGACTCAACTAAACTAATATATTACCAAAACAAATCCGGGATCCAGCTATTGTGTATTAAGATTACCTAATATAATTCGGGGTCCAACTAAAGAATAAAATTTCAATTTCGGGAATTCTGAACTCATTTCGGATTCAGATGCAGCCGAAAATGTATGGTACAAACCGCAAAGTTATAGCTGTTATTATGCGGTAAATTTGAACAACTGATAATGTATATTGTAAATGGGCAGGTATCTACTAAATTTTAGTCAATTTTTACCTATCTGTAAAATTCAGGTTTTGTTTAAGACATTAATATTTTGAATTTTCACATAAATAAGTAATTAGAAAACATTTATTTGAACATTAATATTTCTCAAACATAATTATTATTTAAAATTTTGTTATTAGGATTTTTTCATGAAATAGTTAAATATATTATAATAGTTTACATTGTATCAACCTATCCACCGTATTTTCGTAAATATATGTCATGTGTATTAAGTATTTACCTACTACCTATATACATGAAGTATCTACTTTCGAAACTAGCGATTGAAATATAATATAAAAAGAAACCATACACATATAGTATAAAAAGATAAGGGGGACGTAGTTGAGAAGACTACACCATTTGACTTCTTGAACTTGTTTCGTACATACCTAAGCTATCTATATAGTTGAAGTTTCGCTTGCCATGTTTTTCCACGATTCAGCTTAAATATTTAAGTATAATAACTGACAGTTTTTTCTTCACAAATATGATATTGTTATGTACTAATGTTGTCTGGTATATAATACATAAATCTGTAGGTGATTATAGTAACTTAATTATAAGTAGTTATATTAGTTGTAATATGTTCTTATACTTCTTAATAGATATGTACCTTTATATCTACTGTATAGAGGAATAGTCTATCATATTATTAGATAATATATTGTAATCGTATTTAATTACAATATTATATTAAGTAGGTAGTTGTAATTTGTTAATACAATTAATTGATACTCTTGAGCTTGACCAAATGTGAACTAAAAGTATATGGAATGTAGGCATATGAAAGTTCATATTTCAATTAGGTTTTATTTAAATAGTGGCGGTGAAAGTTTTTCTTAGAAAAATATTATAGGTATGTACGCATTACATTTTTTGATAACTGTAAAATGTATAATGTACATAATACATTGGTCGTTGGTCTTACGATGTATTTTTTTTAATTTTAATTTGTGTCTGACATTTGTGACACTTTTTAAAAAGAAAAATTGTTTTGATCTTCAACTTTGAGGGTGGTTTCTAGTAGCAAATTGGATCTAGATGGAAGTTTGAAGGGTAAAAATTAAAATTTCTTTTACTAATTTTTACAACATTCAAAACTACGAAAATATATGTCAATATTTGTTTATATGCTATATATAGTTAAAAATCCATCAATATTTTTATTTTAACACCTTAGGTTTTAAAATTTAATACAAGATTCACCATTTACGTTTTCTTACAGAATTCAAAAAGAAAGTTTAGTGTAATGCCAGATACATTTTATATAAGCGATTGAAATTCAAATTTTGGGGGCTTTGGATATTCAAGCGTATATCTGCCTAATAACGAATTTTGTTACTTAAATTTATTTATTCCAAAAATAAATGAAGCGTAGAAAATTAAAACATTCAAAATTATTACTTGAACAATAATTTTCTATATACAATGAAATGTCCATAATATTCATCCTAATTTTAATCTATTCATAGGCATGTGGAACTTTAGAAACTTTTAATTTTTTTTAATGTTGATAAAATTATTTTTCGATTTATACTTGATAAAATGTTGCCCAAAACGAATTTAGTTATTTTGTTTTAATTCAAAGAAATAATAATTTGTAGGAAATTGAAGCTTTTCTCATTATCTGGTATATTATTATTTACTACGCACACAATGCAAGTTTTAAAATGCTTAGATTAATTGTAAGCTATTTAAATCAACATCACAAACAAAGCACACCGTTCTACGTACGTCAATAATAATATATGAAAAATAAATATTATTATGATTATTATTTATTACTATCTAAAACTAACAAAAATAGTTCAACCTACCATGTATTACTGGTAAAATAATAATTAGCTAATAGCAATATATAATAAATTAATATCCTTAGAAAAATAAGCTTTATATTTTGTTAAAATTGCCTATTAGTACCCCTTTAACACTGGTTATGTTGTACGACATCGTCAATTGTAGATTCTAAACGGAGGTAATAAGTATTAGGTTCACAATGCCCGTATTTTATAAATACTTTTTAAGACACAAAAAAACCTCAAAATGTTTCATGGATTGCTAGAAGTTATTTAATTAAGATTGTACATTTGTTTATCAAATACGCTATTATGAGTCCAGATAAGTACAGCAAAACAATGATTGCCTGCCTTATGCCTAGTATATAAATCTAAAATATAAATTGTAATTTTTGTTTTCACATTAGTACAGGCTCATACTAAAAAATATAATATATTTTCAGTATTTTAATTAAGAAAATGTTGTATTACTTAATAGTAGGTATAAATATATTATATTATATTTTCATATGAAATCATAGTATAATGCAATACATAATAATTATATTTCTGGATCACAATATAGTAGGTAGGTATTGTAGATATATATCTAAAACCCAATTCAAACGAGAAAGAGAAGAAAATGGAATTTGATTAAATTTAAAATTACATCAATCAATTAACATTACCTAACATACATAATATTATACATAGTAATAATTAGAAACCTTTATAACACTGAATACATCTTAGAAGTGCCGAAAATTGATTAAAATGAGAATTATATATTAACTGTTATTATTAAACAAAAGTTTCAGTACCTTACTATTAAATAATATAAGTATGTGCAGCGTTCTATTTATTATATTGCATATCCAGGAAAATTAAGTTATACGACGAGCATCCTTAGGCTCTGCAGTATTAGAATAGAATTTTTCTAAGACGTACAAATGTACAATTATTAATGTTTATACATGATCAGAGGTGGATAGGTAGTATTTATATCACAGGGAAATATTTGAAGGGGCCCCCGAACTGAAATAAAATTTGGTCGTTTCGCTCGCTTTAGATACTTATTCAATCTAACACCTTTAACTATAAATAAAATGTTTCGTGTGAAACCGTAATTTTAGTTTGGTGTGGGGCTGGGGAAACGGCATATGAGGAAAATGCTTTTTTCGGTTATAAGGGATTTTTGAAAAATTTTGCGTAAGCTCGTATAAATTCCGAACTAGATATCTGCAAAGAAGTTTCATATAAATAAGAAGTTTTGGAAATAAGGGGGGAGGTGGAGAAACGGTTCTATAGCCCCCCACACAAATTATTGTATAACTTCGAAAAAAAATTTGTACAAATTCCGTACTAAATATCGGCTAAAAAAAATTGCGAAAACTCAATATTTTGTTAGGGAAGCATACAAGGATATTTCGGTCTTAGATTAACGATAAAAATTTAAAATACTATATTAATGATCTGTAAGCAAATTCTTGACTTGTGGTATTATTATATTGTTAAAAATAACAGTAATAATAATTAATATACCCGAGTGGGCCCCCCAATATAAACATAGATGGTGGCCCCACAGGAAAAATCCCTTTTTCCCCATGGTCCTATCCATCCCTGTACATGATTGATAACAATTAAAATGATTGAATAAAGTTTGGTTATTTCCACTTTTTTACTTGTTAGGCATAAGTGGAATGTAATTGAATACTACATTGCTACCTATTTAAATTGTATTTATCAACGTTTTCACTTAGGTACTTTCCTACTAAAGATAATATTATTTTGTAAAATAAATAAATTAGTTGTACGTATAAATATAGCAATAAGTAGTGGTAATTGTCAATTAAAACTAAATATCACTTTTTTACTAGATATCTTTAGTATTTTATTTACTTCAAATGTTGGCTATATTCATATATTATAATTTGCAGTACCTACCAGGTAGGTACCTAAATAAGATATTTTTAAATATGCTTAGTTACTTTTTAAATATTTAAAATTGCTTATTAAATTAGCTTAATCAGAAATCGAACACTGGATCAGCGATAGCCATAATATAGTTAGTTAAACTATAATAATTTGTCCTAAGGCAGTGAAATTGACCTACCTATACAATAGGTACTCAATAGTATAAAATGTTCTAAAAAGTAGTTTTTTAGACTTAAAAACTACCTCGTGGTAAACTACTATGATATAATAAAGCATGTTATACCACATGAAGGTAGTTTATTATATACCTAGGTAGTTATTTTCTAGGTAGGTACGTGTTAATTATCAAATATGTACTACTGTCAGGGACATATTTACTATTTGCCTACACCGAATAGGTACTATAGGTGCTTGCCCGTTGTGGTAGAATTGGAAAATTTTGCTTTCTACTGTATTTATAAAAATTTACATTTTGTATTTTTGTACGTATTCGTGTAGGCCGTAGTTTGTCTGAAAAAATTGTTTTCAATTTATTTTATAATTATGAATTATTATGTCAGTGGTTAAACACAACAAAGAAACATATCAACGTAAGGTACCTTCTCTTGTATAGTTAGTTCTGATTTTTGTCGATTATCTACCCAATTATTAATGTTGACCCACATATTTTATATAGGTATTTATAAATTTATAATTATCGATATTATTTTTATTTTCCAGATAATGTATCACGATATCATTATATCGTTATTCGACAATATCGATATTGATACCTGTGTAATAAACACGCAATAACCCAAACAAATATTAAATAGTAATTTACCAATTATTTAAATGAATTTGAGAAATTAATAATTATGAATATAAATAAATAATAAAGTTATTTACAGAGTTTAAATGTTTTTTTTTTAATGAAATCCTGATTAGATCTTAATATTCATATTCTCCTTATTCAACCTATATTTTATCAAATACTTTTTATTGTAACGTTAATTCATTGCAAACATTAAAATTAATAATTTTAAATGTATGTGTATTTCTATAAAAATAGATTTACTATTGCTAGTTGCTACTATTGTTAATGACTATATGATTATTATAATGAATCTCCGACCCCGACGCGTATACCATACCGATACGCGCGCCGAGCGACAAGGAACAAATAAAAAATGTTACCTACAATATAATTATTAAGATCGTGTTAATCGTTTATTCTAAATGCTTATTGATAATCGTTTGCTATTAGTTAATAGGTATGTTAGTATATTAGTATATTACATATTTTATTTTTAAGTAAGTAACAGCCAACTTGTAAGTATTTTTCTTTAGCGATATCTTAATATTTTTCTTTGGATAGGTACCTATCGATAGAAAAATATACAATTAGACGTACGATTTTAGAAGTGGGTTTTAGATACGACGTTACAAGTTGTATAATAGGTATGTACGTATATTACAATCTCAATGTTAAACTCAAGAATTGAGAAGTTAAAGAGATCATATTTTTACACTCTCAGTACCGAATCCTTAGTCGACGGACGACGACTGACGAGCAAATGGATATAATAACCTACTGGCTACTGTAAATGTGTACGAGTTTATGATATATAAATATGTTACACACGCGTAGTATGCTGGCTGTATACGTCGTGTTTGTGGTTCGTCGATATGGTATTATTGTAATCTTATGGTATTCCTATTGTTGTTGGAGCAATGACTATAGTGAGCGCGCTCACAATGCGTAAAAAAGATGATCATAACAAGAATAAAAAGACAAAAAGAAAATCCGACGACGCGTACCTGCAGGCTACAGTCGAGTACAGTTGTGTGCTGTTGGGCTCAAAATGTGGACGACCGGAGTAAAAAGAATCTCTGTTTGGAGGCCCTGAATAATATTGTAATGACGTTATTATTATTACGACAACTTACTGCCTGTACACATACCTACTATTATTGTACATATGATAACATACAACGGGTGTGGGCATGGGCGGGCGGTGAACCCGAGGTTGAGAATAATTATTCTTCGTGTCTTAACTGGAATCCGTTAAGAAACGAAACCACCTGTATGCGCGCGATCGTCTCGGCGTACGTGTAGGTCGTGTTCGAGATAAAAAAAAAATAAACAGCATTTAGGTAGGAGGTACGCACCGCCGACGCCGCGACTTATCCCACCATGGTCTACCACTACTCCCGTCTCCGAAACTCGGCTCGTCTCTCCGCTCCATTCGTTTTATTTATTATTTTCTCTGTCGTAAATTGTCGTAATGCGGTATTCTAAATTGTAGACGGCAGTCAGTATATCAATGGTACGCAACGTCGTCCGTACGCGCGTTCTCGCCACACTAAAGATCACAGCGCACCAATATTTTGTGTAGTTTTTTATACCGTCTTAAACGGAAAACAATTGATAATCCCGAATCTGGTGACCATAATATTACGAATTAATCGTTTATTAAGACAATCGCCTAGGTATTCTTTTACATTTTTGACGCAAAGACGGTATTACATTAATTATTATTATATTATATTATAATACAAACACCATCAAATTCGAAATATTGTCACGTAAATCGCGGCATTGGTCATCGTTGTGGGTGGAAGGTGAGGAGGTACACGCACGTAGCAGGTATATATTATTATACGCCGTCGGTTTTCCTACCTAGTGCGCTTGCGCGCGTAGTGTGCACGCCCGTCAACGGAACGCGCAGTGTTGTGAGTCGTCGCCGGCAACCGTTGTGCTTGACGCTTGAGCAGTGTGTGCCGCGTACGTGTTTGTAACAGGTGCGAAACACGTCTTCAACGAACAAATTTTATCGTCCGCTGCTGACGGAATTTCGGAGAGAGTCGTTAACGGGTAATGTTTATATATTATATTATTATATTCAATTCGTTCATCCCTTTCGTTCGAGTTTACCATTTAGTTGTGACCGGTGACGAGATTTTCATATTATTATTATCGTTATACGTCGAAAGCGTATTCATTTTTAGGTTCCTCTCCCCTCTCATCCACACGACCCCACCCTCCTACGCTCGCGTGATTTACCCGATACAATTAGGTAGATACGTCGACAAGATATTTTTATTCTCTTATAACCAATAAAATACGATTTAATTAATGTTATGTTGCGTTATCGGCTATTGTGCTGCAGAAACAATAACAGTGGCGCCCAAAATGTCAGTGTTTCAGGAGAATATATTATTATGCCCGTTGTACGTCTATATGTATAATATGGTCTACGACAGATCACCGCAGCTTTTGAGATTTATGTGATTCCCTTCGGCCTTTGCTGTGGAACTATTGAGTAGATGAATGGTGTTACACTTACGTATATTGTATTAAATCGACTTAATATCAATTTCATTACATTATCACCTCAAACAACGTTAAAATCTCTACGAAACCATGTACGTGACCTACCTAGAGACTATTGGATAACGCCTACAACGATAGTATACTGTACCTATGCAAATGAGTCGTATATTAAATTTAATAATGTTACCATATATTTAGCCCTAATAGCCCTATAGATATACTATTACTATAACTGTTAGGTACTTCGGTACCTATATCGTATATGCATTATGCACCTATACCTAGGCTAAAAGTATTAATATATTTCAATAATTTATTTTATAATTATTTTTCAGAAAATATATCTAAGTGCTTCGTCTGAATAATTATATTTACATGAGTAATATATATATATATATTATAGTTATATAGGCCGTTGCGCCGGGACCCCGACAATCGAGAATAATCAAAAATACACCTTTATATTTTTTTTTAATAAACCATTTTAAACTTTTAAGCACGTAGGTACTTACTAAGTTAATATTACAAACTTGTGAATTTAAACAAAAATTGGTGTCATTAATACCGTAAAATGTTTCGTATGTAGCTTAATATACTATAATAAATTAACGAATGCCTATAATATGTCTGCAGTGTTAAGTGCACTCCTGTTCGTCATCAGTTCCTCCTTCGTTGCTATACCTACTATATTATCAATGTTGTAGACAATTCCTGGTGTTGTTTACGTCGAAAATCGTTGTTGTCACTACGCGCGAACCCGAAGTAGTGCCTCCCTTTCAGAGCGATTACTTGTACTTGCTTACTCCTCAACAAGGTGCGGTAGGGCAAGACATCGTCATGTTCATGTGGCAGCGGTTTTTTTTACGGGAACCCTAAACGCGTCGTCCATCTGCATTTCGTATTATCGTTGTTGCTACAGCTTTAAGAGGACATTATTTCCACATAATGTGCTGACTCCGTCTAACTAATGCATGACATCAAATTGTGCGTTAAGAAGTATCTATTTTGCCCTGTTATTTTTAATATTATTTAGAATATTTATGAATTTAGACCTATTATTAAATTTAAAAGCATATTATTATTTATTATATATAGAAAACTTTAAAGGATTTTTTAAAAAATTTAAGCAAGTTATGAGCATATTAAAATGTACAAATGTCCTACATAATACTCGTACCTTTAAATTTTAGAATATGTCTAAATTCATTGTAAATTCTTATAAAAAAAACTTAGTTAAATGCTCTATGTTATGCATTGGTAAGTCTGAGTCAAAACAGGCGGATACGACCATAATATTATATTTATACAAGTTGTATGACGTAAAATATTAAAATAATAAGACTACATGCGGGGTAAATGAAAATAATCATAATAACAATAAGTCAAAAATCACTACTTTTTGGAAAACGAAAACGACTTATTATAATAGATGATATACATTATTGATTGTAATGGTATTTTAATTTTTCATTAGACACTATAATTCAAAATAAGTAATAATATAATTGTGTTTGTATATTGGTAATAATAATTACATATTATAAACTCCATAAATAAAGAGTGTGTATTAAGTATTTAAGTATACCTAGTACCTATATTAATTAAAAGTCTTATAATATATAATATCGAAGAGATGGATTATTTACAAGTTGCAATGGACATTTAGTGTCAATTATTATAATTATAATTTATAGGCCTACATTATAGGTGCTTCACTACACTTCTACCGGTATACCTATGTTTCTTTTATCCGATGTTCCCAATTATGTGAAGAGTCGACCAATCATTATATATTTTATAACCAACTGCTCCGAGTCAACAATTCCAAAGGCTATGCACATTTAATAGGGTTATTAATTAATATTTATTATGGCAATGTATTCTTCACAGGACTCTGATGTAGGTATATTATTATTATACTATTATAGACTATGGGTGCTGCGAGTATCGTCGTCGTGTCCTCAAACATTGTCCTTGTTATAATTTTTTAACGAATTCATTCTATGTTTTTTATAATAATTTGACTACACACGCTTCATTCTGCTTTCAATCATATTAATACGTATTACAATTTATAGTATAGTGACGCGATTGATACATTTATTATTATGACATATTATGCGTGTATTGTAGCAATTATGTAGCCTCAGTTTGACATTTTTTCTTCAAACACGATGTTTTACAAGGTTCTGCGAAATTGTCATGCACTCGCAATTCATATTTCTCCCCACTTGTTTCACGGGCCGAAATTAACTCACTGGACGCCGCTTTGTTTGTTGCTTATGTACATCGTACATGGGTGTGTCATTTCTATTTAATAATATTATATAAATGTAGAATTCGTCCGCCGTTACTTACGGACATAACAATAATATTATAATTAATTAATTTTACTAGTCCGACTTGCGCATTAACATCCACCTATATCATAAAAAATTGGCCAATAACTACTGCTCCTACAGTACCTGTGAAAAACTATACATCGCTTACAAATGACATTCATCAGATTCGTTGTCAATATTCTGAAGACAAATTATATAATATTTTAGTCGGAGCAAATTATATGAAACTTCAGGCCAATGTAGCCAATAAAAATGGATGTATTACATAATAGATACAGATATATGAATCTAGAAAAAAAAGCCAACTTATTTATAAAAATTAAAACACATAATATGCTAAATGTATGACTCGTGTAGGTCATGCTTGCATTACTGACTATATACTGTATGGTATGCTTGTACAGTACCTATTGCACATATAGTTTGTTTACAATTTTTGAGTTGTGCTATTTAATTTCGTTGTATTACATTTGTTGATATAATAAAAAATATATTGTCGAAAACTTCCTTTTACATGTTTTGTGGACGTATAAATACCATAATATTACCATGGAAACTAACGTCGTTGTATAATTGATAATTTTTGAAGAAAATTATATCCATATCTATAGCAGACTAGGTACCTACTGAACTTTGTAGTAGTACATACGACTATTAAAAATATTTCTTATATTCTTTCTTCAAATTATTTCATCATTGTTAAAATATAAAATAAAATAATAATTACTCTTTGAAACCATGTGGAAAGTTAATGTCATTACTCGTTTTGTTGTACAGGTTCAAAACTCTTTGGAGGAGTACGAAACGTGTGTACCAGAAGCCAATAACTCTAAGCAAACCTTGATCGATTTGTGTCATCACTGTACATCGTCAAAACATCCATTGGCCAAAGATTTACTCTCAATAATTACCAAATTACATTTTAAGGTCAGTTTCAATTATTACAAAAATGTGTATTGATCTTTTCTAAATGTTTAATGTTATGTTTAGACCCTTTTAGAAGTACATGATAAAATAGCTTTAAAGAGACTGAAGAAAACATTAGATACCTTTGATTTACCTCCAACTCCCCCCTCACCACCTCAACAACAGAACGGAACCAAAATGTCTACACAGACGTACAAAGTAATTGGATTACGAAAAAAACCAGACGAACCATTGGTGAGTTTTAGCTATATTGAAATTTTAATATATCGATAAGATCCAATACATAATGCTTAAGCCTACAGTTTTGGTGTTACATGTTTAAATTTTATCTATTTATGAACGAATGAGTGAGATAGAGGGAGAGAGAGTAAATTAGTAGGTGCGTGACTTCTTAGGCATAAACTTATAAATAATATAAAAAAATATTATAAAAAATAATTTATCCATTTTATACACTACTTATATAAAAAATATAAAATGAAAATTTTTTCATACAGGGTTTAACTGTTGAACAAGACGAAAATGGAAATCTTATAGTAGCAAGAATATTAGCTGGAGGTACAATTGATAAACAAGGGTTATTGAAAAAAGGAGATGTCATATTAGAAGTAAATGGTGAAAGAGTTGAGAGTCCTGAAGATTTAATGAATGAAGTTAGCCGTAGCAAAGATACGTTGCAGTTTCGAATTGCTCCTGGATTTTCCCAAAAGAATACAATTCAAACTCAACAGGTAAACTTAATAATGATTCCTGTTTGTTCATACTAACTATTTACTAATTTAAATTTTGTTTTTATTTATTTGTAGTGTTACATGCGAGCATTGTTTGATTACGACCCAATGGAAGACACTTTAATTCCTTGCAAAGAAATTGGTCTAACGTTTAAACATGGAGACATTCTTCAGGTTAGTTTTATAAAATAAATACTCATTGATTTTAAATAATTATTGTTAGGAAACCAAATTGTTAATAATTGATATGCTATATTTTTTCTGCATAAATATAGGTTCTGGATCAAAAAGATCCAAATTGGTGGCAAGCAAAGAAAGTTGGCGATAATGAACTTCCCGGGTTAATACCATCTCAAGAATTGGAGGAAAGAAGAAAAGCTTTTGTAGCTCCAGAAGCAGACTATGTTCATAAAACTAGTATTTGTGGAACTAGGGTAATCTATTAAATATAATCACAGTGTACAGTGTACCCTAGGTAACTCGAAACTCAAGGGGGAAAAACAAATTTGACTTAATAAAAATGTTGAGTTATAAAAATCTTAATATGTTATTGTTATATGAAGTAGAATTTAATTTGTTCAAGATGTCGAGAATTTTGAATAATGAAGGTTTAAGTTACCGAGAGTACAATGTATTATTTATTACTATACATTTTAATTTCAATATTATGTATAAATTATAAACTATAGACTAAAACTGTAAATTATTTTATGAAGTTGTTATTTGTAGAACTTATAAGACATAATATAAGTTTGATCTGAACACACTCATGTATGATTTAAAACAATACAAAAATCATATAAATTTCAAATTGTAATTTATATTTTAATAATTCTTACTACCACCTAATATGGTTTTAATTTTTGATATTAGGTCCATCATAAGTTATATTAAGTGTTAAATCTTATAATAATATTTAAAAATTTACTTTAGATTTCTAAAAAAAAGTGTAAGAAAATGTATCAATCAAAATGGAACGGTGAATTTGATAAAGCAGAATTAATATTGTACGAAGAAGTTACAAAAATGCCTCCTTTTAAAAGACGTACACTAGCACTAATAGGCACAACCGGTGTGGGGAGACGCACTCTGAAAGGTCGTCTGATAAACAGTGACCCTCAACGATTTGCAGGAGTTATACCATGTAAATATTGTTTTAAGATCTATTAATCCTATGATTTGACATCATTAAACAATAGAAGTTATTGAAATGATTTCATATTATTTGTACATGCTTATTTGAATTATTTTTGTAGACACAACACGACCACAGAGAGAATTAGAAGAAAATGGTCAAAATTATTGGTTTACTGATCGTGATCAAATGGAACATGATATTCGAGAGCATAAATTTTTGGAATATGGTGAAAATGGAGGCAATTTATATGGCACAAACTTGGATTCCATCCGTGATGTCATTAATGAAGGAAAAATGTGTGTCTTGGACTGCAGTCCAGTGGTATGTTTAATATAGGTTCTTAATTACTTGTTTTAAATTAAATTCATCAAATGCAAGTAATTTTTTGCTATATTATGTTTAATTATTTTTGAAACAATATGTTTTAGGCTTTAAAAATGCTTCACAATTCTTCAGAATTTATGCCATACGTAATTTTTATAGCAGCACCTGGTGTTGAGGTAATGAAAAGCCTATACGATTATTCCAGAAACCTTGGTTATTCCACTCGTACATTGACGGTAAGTAAAAAGTGTGTAAAAGCATTAGAGATATACCTTTTCTCACATCTACCTGTAGTATGACTTAATATTAACTCATGTGATTATATTAATATTATAGTACCTATATATTTTTTTTTATTTTATTAATTTAGTTTGATCGCCAAAGTTCCATTAGATATAGTTCTAGAAGAGCCCGTACATTAGAATCGCTTGCGTCGATTTATGAGGTAATTATTATTTATATCAATAAGCAACCAGTTAAACTAGACTGAGAAAATAATTTTATAATTTTAAGGTAGTCAGATCTTCTTTAAATGAAGTTGTATCTAATGTCTTATTATTTTTTAGCTATACTAAGGTGTAGTATTGAAAAATACCTTATCATGGTTAAGCTTGAAATTAACTGAATTACTTTTAGTGTAACTACCTTGTGATCTAAAATTAAACATTAAAAACGGTTAGTTATGCAGTTATACATAATTATGCAATTAGTCAAATACAGATAGTAATAATAATAGTATAATTATTTATGTGTTCTAAATAAAATTCACTTTAGTATAATAAATTTGGATTATCCAATCAAAATATAACCAACCAAAATATAATTTATAATTATTCCTACAGACTTTAAGTTATCCAGTGTAAGGCACTATTTGTGTGCCCCAACTTTGGAACTTTTTTACATTTATGTATTACTATATTTTATCATATTAATTGTAGATACTAATACATTTTCAACTCAAGTTTAATCTTTAAGGTGGTAAAATAATAAAATACATTTTATTCAATAAATATTGGTTAATGTTAGTTGATTTATTGACTGCATATTAACGAAAACTCGTTAGTTTTAATTAGTAAATGATTTAAATCATAGACAAATATTTATATGATTAAATGTGTACCATACATTCAATTCATTGAATATTTAATATCATATTATCATTGCAAAATTATAAAACTTATTTAGTATTTTACCTACTCTGTGAATTGTTCAGGCTTTTCATGGTTGAAAAGAAATATTCTTTCAGGAAATGTTAAAATAATCAAATAATAAATATTTAAGTTATAAAAACATTAAGTAAATAAAATATAGAATTTTTTTTAAATTTCATTAAAATTTTTTAGGAAGATGACGTAAAGAAATCATTGGAAGAAAGCGCTTGTTTACAACGTATGTACGAAAAGTACATAGACCTAGTTATAGTTAATGAAGATTTTGATATGACATTCCGTAAAGTTGTTGAAGCCTTGGAAATCATATCTAATGAACATCAATGGGTGCCTGTGAATTGGGTATATTAAGATTAAAAAGTGTTTCATCCCTGTTATTTTTAAAAGTGTTGGTAGAATACATTTAAGATATAACCTTTTTCATATCTTGATCACAAAACACTATACAATCATAAGTTAAAAAAATATAATGTATAGACTAAAGATTATAATAGCATCATTTTGTGTTAATTTAGTTTATATTATTAACTAAGCATACAATTGTATTTACCAATTATTTTGATTACTTGGTTATTGTTAAGTTCCTGCAACTAATCATAGCATTGATTTATTATGAATGTGAATTCCGTCCTTTTTTTTTAACTATTATAATTGATTTTTTTTTTTATATTTGCAATTTTTCCAATTTTTTTTTCCATCAAATGTAAATTTCACTTTTGTATGGTTGTATAGTAAATAAATTAACGATTTGGAATCATATATAATATACAAATTATCTCATGTGTTTGATTTAAAAACTGTTAACATTTTAACATTATAAATTACTATATTTAATTTACTATTGTAGATTATGTGCATACTTATCTGATTTAGTATAAAAAAAACTTGTAATTTTTTTTCTATTTTCATAAATTTTATGCAAGTGCGATTTTTTAAAATTGGCTTTAATAAAACAATAAAACTACCAAATAAATTGAGCTTCACTCAGAACTGTCAAGTGCTTTATATTTGGAGATTGAGTGTAGTGTGCTTTTAAAATTGTATAAGCTTACAGGTTAGAGAGTTTGGAGTGGGTGTTGTTTAAGTTAGACAAAAAAAACCGTTTTATTATAAATTTAATAGTTCTGAATTCAGTTGGTAATTTCTTATAGTTTAAATATGGTAACTTATTACAAATTTTGTAATTGTGTTACGAGAAGGTATATGAATTAAAAATAAACCGCTGATAACCTATTGGATATTTATTATTAAATAATATAATTTTTTATTTTTCTTGTCAACCCCAACTGTATAGGTACTATTTTTAATTTAAGAATTAATTATTTTACCAATAAAGTTATTTATTTTTTCTTGTATGTTGCAAAAAATTAAAAAAATAATTTTTTAGAACTGAATATTGTGTTCATTATTCATTAAAAAATATAATAACTAATTATATTTATAAATGTTGTTGTTATAATAGTGGTATGTAACAATTAATTTTATTTGTTATATAAATAATTTTTTCTACATTAATAAATTCACGCATGTAAATTGAACTTATTAACCTATATTCAGCTTTGCACAATTATTATTTTGCATTTAGTATTTTAGTATTATGAATATAATAATATCTGTACTTTTTTTCACGAGCATAATGTTTTGCTTATAAACTTACACGCAATAATATAATTGTATACAAATATTATGCAATCTTTACATGTATACAATATAAATATATTTATAAATTTACATTATACGTTATCTTTGCTGATTTAATATGTAATAATATTGTAGACTATAGTTTTATGATATATCATACCATATTACCATTATAAGTATTATGATATAGGTAGGTAGGTAATAACTTCAACCATGAGGCATACCTACCTATTAATGTTTATAGTTACGTACCCTCATAGATTGTTAGAAAAGTATACTATTTGTGGAACAAAACTAATTTAATTAATTAATTATATTTTGTAATGTATACGTCCCGTCCAACATTGTAATCTCATATTTTTATTTATTATATATTTAATAAAGACATATTTTATGTATTGTTCAATTTTTCAAATAATTGTTTACTTTTATTAATTATTATATAATAATAGTTTAATACGATTATATAACAATGATGTATAATAATATCATTGTATGATAATATAAATATGTATTTTGAAAAATATTTTAGGTTTTAACACTTATGTATACCTAGTTTATGTTTATTGTTTAGTCTAATGTACTTCAGTGGCATTGTTGCGAGCCACATGGTAATCAATCGAGTAGTAATAATGAATAAATTAATATAAGAGTAAAAAAATACTTTTTTATTAATATTTATATCTAAAAAGTAAAATAGTTGTTACAGTAGGTACCTATTGAATAAAATGCAGTTCCAATGATCAAACAAAATATTAAGTGCAAAATAATAATAATGTCAGTGAAATATCCCAATAATAATACAATTATTCCATGTACAATATTATATTAAGATGAACACTATTCTACAAGTGCTGTTTATAAATTATTGCATTCATAGGTGGGCATGAAACCCATGATGCACATACTCAGATACCAAATAATTAACTCCATGATAAGAAACTCTCTTATATGCCCGTTTAATGTTCAATATTTCCTTTTCTGTTGTAATTTATTCAAAAACGAATAACCATAGATACTTCAAATTTTCACCAAGCATTTATTTTTTCATTTTACATAAGAACATGATGACATTTTTAAAAATATTTTGACTAATTTTTAGCTATTTATATCCATTTTCAATATTTTTGAAAATTTAATACAAGTTTCCTTATAAGTTCTCATAATAGCAGTTAATTAGTAATAAAGATCCAGGAGAACAATTTTTTTGAAAATAAAAAAATTAAGAATAACCAGGAATTTTTACGCAATCGGTTTTTGGTGTAACTCTAAAACAAATGATTGTAGACACAGAAATGATCACTGAATGTTTTGATTTTTGACTTGTTTTGAGAGGTTCTCAATTTTTTTATGTTTTTTCTCTATAGATGTCAATAAAATTGTATTTGCGTTGGATCAAAAAGTTTGAAAATTTAATACAAGACTTCTAATATATTGATACAATGGCAGTGGATATTATTAAAAATACCTAGTCACAGTTTTTTTTTATAAGCATTTAAAGTTCAGATTTAAAAAAAAAAAATGTAAAAATCATGAAAATTTGCAAATTATTTTGAGTTAAAAATTCATAAACATTTTTCTTTTTAAATATAAGATTTAAAAATGTAATACAAGCATCCTTATAAGTTTCCTCACCCTTATTCTGTCAAGCTGAAGTCACTAAAGTTATAACTATTACACGCATAGCGTATACCTATCACTCGCCGAATTTTATCGACGGTCGACGTCGGCCCAATTTATCAGCCACTTTAAGCTCTAACTTTAACATTCCTAGTGGCTAAATTTTACGCGGGTGATATTGATTTTTTTAATAGAATGAGTATTGCGTTTAAAAAAATGTAGCCCTCCCAATTAAAAATTTCAAATTGCGCGTATGGGTATAAATTATTGGTGAACTGAATATTCAGATAGGTAGTAAAATTTATCCAGATTGTAAATTTTAATGTATATATTGATAATATATTGGACAAACTGAAAATACAGTGAAACTGTCATCTAAGCTATATAATATAGTCATCGATATGTTTAACACTGTTTGAATACATTATAGTCAAGGATATAATATTATAATGTATACCTATCAAATAGTATTTTTATGTAAATATTAGACACGTGTTTACATATTTTATATTTAATTTATTTTTATAACAATTTAAGTCTCTCTAAATGGATCATATCTAAATGAGCATATTTAGATAAAAAGTCAACATAATAGTAATACATAACTTATGTAGGTATCTACAATCTATTGGCTAATACCTACCTATATAACTTTAAAATAATTTATACCTAATTATCATTTATCAGTCTCAATTATAAGTAAAAGGTATATTTATAAAAAATAAAATAAAAATAATGTTAGGTATATATAAAAGGTACCTATGTTGTTATATTTTTGTTCATAAAACAATGTAGGCAAATATAGTTTAAATCAGTCATAATAATTTTACAAAGTGTACAATAGGTAGAGTGAAACTTCCATATTATAACGAACTTCTATTTAACGAAATTCTATATAGTACCAACGAATTTGTTTTGTTCCCCATGAGACTTTGTAGCTCCTAATTAGGGACCGTCAACGTACAATGTACCTATTAAGTACCTATAGGTATATATTATATTATATTGGTAAGTAAAAGCTTCATCAACTAACAAACATTTAAACATTGTAGATACCTACTTTGTACAATACCTACTGGCTATTACAATGTACACTATAAATGTGTATAGTTAGTAAATTCTCAATAATTAAAAATTAAGGATAACAATACAATATAAAATATAGATATACCATGCATTCACTTAGTGAAATTAATCTTTTCATGAACTTTCTACTAAGTGAAGTTCATCTAGAATCTTGATCGTGAATTTTAACGAAGTACATAGAAGTGAATACATTTCTTGTACACTTGTCAGTTTGTGTTAATTTTAATTTATTATAAGACAAATTATTGTAAAATGTAAGTTATGTGTGCCTATTTTGTAATTATATTTTATAATGAACAAACCTATATTCTATAACATTATATTAGATTCTAAACAGAGCGAGGAAGCTGGTGGTTTTATAATGGTATTTATCTTTTTTTTTTTTATTCTGTATACAAAATTTCTAACTGAAGAAGGGCTTTGATTTCAACATAATGTAGTACCTATCTTATTTTTTTCGACATCCATTTACCCACTTTTTTAACTTTTTTTTTTATTAAATGTAATATTTATAAATTAGACTGATAAAAATTATAAATTAATTTTAAGTTATAAACAATTTTATGATACCAACTTTCGTATTACCTACTTGACCTGTTTTAATATGAAATTCCTTAATTCAATCATAAAAAGCAGATAAATGGATTTCGCTCTGCTGTACAGTAGGTTACAAGTGGATCACTGTATAATAGATGGTATTAAATTTGAATTCAATGATATAATATTATTATATAAGAAAAACGATTCTGTGCAGAGACGGTTTGTCAGTGTGGATATTTTATATTATATTTATATTGTTATTACTTATTATTAATAAGGTAGCTGGCAAGTTGAATTAATATTATACAATTACAACAAAATAACTAAAATTGTTATTCTTAGTTATTTAATATGTAATTTCATCCAAATCTGAACATAAAAGCTTTGCTTGCTGAAATTTGAAGAAAACCTAAGCATTTTAACTGTCCTAAAAGGCAAGGCTGGGCTGAGTTAATAAGTTAATAAGTTAAGTTATTTTCAACTTATTAATTTAACTTACTAGTTCACTGTTTTAATTGACTTAACACATTGGCGGGCAGTGAGGATTATAAATAATTATAAAAAGCATGTTTAAATTAATTGATTTTATAAAAGAAATAATCAATGATTTTTTAAAATTATATTTGCTTTATTTTTTCAGTGACCAATATCATTTTATCATGTATATGTCACATCCACATAGTGAAACCACTCATTTCATGAACTGGATATCCAGATAGTGAATTTTGACGAAAATACATTATATGGACATCCATTTCATGAAATGGACATTACCTATTTTGTGTACTTTGTGTAGTTGTTGTAAAACAAAATTGTTATGCTATGTAGCAATAAATAATTATATTATATCATAGTATAGTATAGTATAGTCAATTATAGTCAATAAATTATATCATGTTACATTATTTTATTATTTTATTTTTCTATAAATCATACGTACCTATATTATA
>NC_042493.1:48043933-48053328 GCF_005508785.2 Acyrthosiphon pisum
GTATGGTTTTTGAAAATTAAAATAATGTAATAATGTACCATGATATAATTTATTGACTATAATTGACTATACTATACTATACTATTATATAATATAATTATTTATTGCTACATAACATAACAATTTTGTTTACAACAATTACACAAAGTACACAAAATAGGAAATGTCCATTTCATGAAATGGATGTCCATATAATGTATTTTCGTCAAAATTCACGATCTGGACAAATTTCACTATCTGGATAGCCAGTTCATGAAATGAGTAGTTTCACTATGTGGATGCGACATATACATATGGACAGTAGACTTGGTCTCTCATATAATACCATTGAAAAAACCACTGCTGTAGCAGTAGTGTCCATTTTTGGTCGGTTTTCGAGAACTGTATAGCAGTACCTACTATTACATATGAATTCAAAAGTGTCCTCCAGCAGTACTTTTTCATGATTGCCCGTCAATGTGTTTTTTAACCTAACTCATTTGTGTCTACGTTAACTTAAAATCAACTTATATTATTTTTAATATTTCAATTTAAGTTAATTTTGAATTTTTATATTATCGAAATATTCTTTATACAAGTAGTTATAAGTTCGTAGAGTACCTATAATATTATAAGAAAAAAAATATATTTACGAAAAATTTCGTATCAGTTCTATTTTTATAGATAAAAACTAATAAAGTCGTATTACCTAATTAGGCAGATACTAATTAATAATAATATAGGTATGGGTAACAATGTACCATGTTTATTTAGTCTCCCGTACAATGACATCAATATATACGAGCCTTTAATTAAGTCACGATTCATAGCCCCTACTTACTACAGTGGCGCATTTAAGGAGGAGGGCAACTGGGGCCACTGCCCCAGGTGCCAAATTTTAGGGGCAGGAAAATGTTTATAGTGAACCATTACCTATTATGAGAACCTTTTAAAAAAATATATTTTTTTTTTTTTTAACTAACTAAAATGACAGTCAGAGACAAGGATATCTGCTGAGCTTTTAAAAAATTAAAAATTAATACATACAGATTTGGGAACTTAATTTTTAAATTTTAATGAATCATGAATGTATTCATTTTGGCTGTTATTTAAAAGGCATTTTCGATTCTTCTCCATGTATACAAGACATGTATGACTGTGAATGTCCTCAATATTGGTGAATGCTGACATTCACTAGGTGAACACAGGTACCCCTACTGGCCCTACTAAACTAAAGAATGTTGAAAAATTAAAATAATATAGACATTCACTAGTGGATGTCAACATTTACATCAGGATTTTGGTCAATGTTGACATACACAACACGATTTTGGTTAAGGTTGACATAGGTACATATTCGCACATACTATTATACTATTTATACTATACTATTGTCTATACACTATAGACAATAACGAAAAAATAGCAACAGTATGTTTAATTATACATTTTTAATATTAAACTGTATTATACTTTTATTATTAATTTAAATTATGATTATTTTAACATACAAAAATTATTCTACATATTGCAAAATGACAAACTATTACCTATAACATTTTGTACTACATAAAATGTCAACATTTTTTTGTGGTGCACTTAGTTTTGCAATTACATCTCGTATACTCTTGCCCACCAATTATTGATGAATTTGTTGCAGAATAGCTTGCCTTAAGAAAATTTTTTGATAATTTTGTACCTATACATCAGTGATTGTTATTAAATTTTCTTTAAATAATGAAAACTGGTTCCAGGTGTATAATTGATTTATAACACCATTTTTGGTAGCTAATTTATAAAAATCATTATTTACTACATCTAAAACTACAGCTAAAATATTTTAGGGATCCATTTTATGACGATAAAAAATGTTTTAGTTATTTTTCAAACCAATCGTATACGATAAAATATACATAATACAACTACCTTGAATGACAATAGGTCTCATACTAAATGTTAGCGAGGCAGCATAGCATGGGCGGTATATCCAGGTATAATAAGAGTAGTTGGGTGAGGTAATAAAAATTATCAACTTGTACAATACCTTAACTATATCGATAGGTAGTAGAGTACTAGATAGTATGATCAGATCAGATTAAATAATATCGGTATTATAATATCGTACAGTACAAATCTAATTAATATGCCAACATTCACCAATGACTTTGGTGTACGACGACATTAAACGGTGTGGATGTAGCATTCACCAATTGCGGACATTCATAGTAACATTTATAAGAAAAAATGATTTAAAAGTTATAACCTGGACTCGAAACTTTATGCGCTAAAAAACAATGAAATATGTGCATACGTATGCACTAAAAAAACGCAAATATGCAGTATAATATGCCAACAGACAATAATATGTAAATTATAAAAAACATTTTTTATTTCCTAATCAAAATATCGGGGAAAAAAATAATTAATATAATAAACTATTAAATAAATATGGTTATGTTACGTACCTAGTACATTAGTACATAATATACATAGTTGAAATGGAAGACAGCCGGTCAAATAACATTAGAATGTTAAAAGTTAAAATTTAATTGTCAGTGTGAATTTGAAGGAAACTTTCTTCAAATAGTTAAATACCTAGTGTAAATGTTCCATTAATTATAGGCGTGACTAGACTTAATCCGTAGCAACAGCCTAGATAATGACCGACGCTACCTTAAAGAACCAAAAAAATCCATATACGCCCAAGGCCGAATTTTTTTAAAATTCCCTATCCCAATGAAATATTTATATAATTTTAAAAAAAGTCTGTATTATACTATTATCTATTTTCAATTAATACCCTACAGTATTTTCAGTAACCACCTTTAAATTTTAAATTTAAATATTTTCATCGATACAGCCCTGGTTTACAGCACCTAGCTACAAATCAAAAAATAATAAAACAATAATATACAATAATAAGTGCCGTCTTCTGTCTTAAGTCTGTATATAGTATAGGTTTTTCTGAAGTCGGGAAATCACTTCGATAATACATGTTATTAACAAAATAAAAATAGGTTCTACTTAATTTTGTCAAACATTATAAGCTTAGTATAAGCGCCTAAATATTAATTTATTATAATAATGCATCAAAGAATTTTTTTTTTAATAAAAGCTGTAACTTTAATATCTGACATAAAACTCGGTTGACTGACGTCTTTCGAAAATTGCAGGGGCAGCCCAGGCACCTTATATTATAGGCTGCCACAGTAAACACGGCATATGCCATAAACATAGTCTCTCACATAATTATAAATAATAAGTATTTCCTTGTGTTTCTACTTCAAAACTTGTGTAATTTAATTATTAAGTATACCTACAATTTAATGTCTTCATGAAGTAAAATATTCTATTTATATGTCAAGATGATGAGTATTTGTACATTCTTTATTTACCTTTGTATTTACAGCAATTTGATGTCCTACCAATATTTTTATTAAATATAGCCTACATTTTCGGTGGAAATGTACTGAAAAACATAAATAGAATATGCAACCTCTAACTGAAACATGTGAAAACCACAATACCACAGAAATATTGTATGGTATTATGTATATCTGTTTCGAAATCAACGAACACGGTATCAACTGTTGTCTGTTACCTACATATTTTCCGACCTAACTGTCCTTACTAAAAGTAAGTATTTAACTCAGCAATGGGTACAAATTTTCTATTTTGATTAAAAATTAAAATAGATAGTTATTAGTATAGTTTCTTTGGACCACTTTTGAATCCATGGATCCACTTGTTCCGTTGATCAATAATAATTTGTGGCTTTCTTTAGTTCCAAGTTCTGCGTACGTGTACATTTTATGGTATTGTTTAATACAGAATTATTGTTTTAAATAAAGTTCTCCGAGATTTTTTATCAATGAATATTGTATATTCTCTAACGCTTTTGAAGAGTTCTTAAAAATTAGAATTACGAAGGTGATTTCTTGATCGATACTATTGTAGTTTTTCGGAAACTTCTCGGGCAGTGTTAATTTTCATAAACATATTTTATTATCTTGATAAGTATATTGCGTATACAAGTATTCACCAAAGTATAATAAAAGTTATTCAAACGGCCCTATCGGTTCATTGCGAAAAAATTATTAGGTTATTAATAACAAATATCCGGAATATCTCGTATAGGTACATTATTAATAATAATATGATATCCACAATTTGCAGCAGCAGACATCATCGTTGGATTCGAATGGAGCGGTTTTTAAGGAGTTTAATATAGGCAATTTATAAGTTTGTTTGAGCATGTTGTGTAAATGTGTACGTAGTAAGTGAACATTATAGAGTATGAATGTAATGTAATAGAAATAGTGAAGCGCTTCCACACGTGCACATAATATGTCAATAACATGCCAAAAGGTTATTAATTATATTATTTTTTTTAGTCTTAAAATATCAACGTTTTGCCAATTGTGTTCTATAACCTGGTTATCCGATAAAAATTCTAAAAAGGTATTCACCGTAAAGTTTCCTCAAAAACGACTTTCCTATAAATTTATAAATTATTTTTTTAAGTAGATCAATATTAATAATATTTTAAGATTCTTAATATTAAGAATTTTAAAAGGTCTGAGGGACCAATTTCAAAAAAGTAGAAAGAAATATACAGGGTGATTCTTTTATCAAACAACTCTCATTATATCAAAAAGTGTAAATTTTTTTGAAAACGTTTTTTTACATAGTTTCAAGTCACTTATAAAACAATGTTTTTCTTAAAAAATTATATTTTTAAATATTTTTTATCCTTATAAATTTTTAAGTTTTTTACTTTTTTGAATGACAACATATGATATTAATTTTATATTCCAAAGCAGAATATTTTTCTAAGTATTTTGATACATGAAAATCGAATTTGGAGCAAGTAGTTTATGAGTTATAAATATTCAAAGTTATGATGAGCGGAGTGGAGTGGTACGGGATTAGTTACCCCGCGAAATGTTTGTCCACTTCTCCGCTCATCTAAACTTTGAATATTTATAGATAAATTTTCTTGTGAATTTAATATTAGTCCCCAATTACAGCAGTCAACAAATATAGTACTCTGCAAAAACATCAATATAAAAAAACCTGGGAAGTCACTCTAGCTATATATATATTAGGTATAAAGTGCCCTCGCTATTGTGTTAGTCACTGCAATGAATGTGTTAAATTTAAATTCAATGATAAATCATTGCATACGAAATCGATTATGAGAGGAGATACGTCTATCTCTAAAGATTTTAATTTATAATTTATTTATTTTACTATTTGTAATTTATTTGTCTATTATAGATAAGTAGTAATACGGTGTGTTGAACTAATTGTATTTTATTTTTCACTACATTTTTATTTACTTTAATATAAATATATAATAATCATATAGGTATTATATGGGTATAACTAATGTTACTAATATACTATTATTATCAACTTGTAAGTTATAAGTTCAATATGGCAATACCGCCAATAATGCTAACAGCGTAGGTACAGTAATAAGGTGTGATTAAGGTAATAGTAAAATTAACTTAAAATTAGTTTGAATATTTTGAAATTTGTAGTTTATTTTAAACAAAAGTTTCAAGACGATTTGTATTATTTTTTAACAGAAACAAATTAGCTAAATCGTTATTTTTAGTTTGAATATTAAATTTCATCAAAATTTTAACTTGAAGATTAAATGTTTATAAACAAAAATTGAGGCTCAGATGTTTTGTATTAATATTAATATTAATAAAAGGTATTAATACTAGGTATTCTTGCGTACCTATTACATTTTTAAGCTTAAAATAAGTCTAGACCCATTATCAAGGCTGGGCATTAACGAGTAAAAAGTTAAAATTAAGTTAAAACGTTAAGTTAATATTAATTAAGTTAATTAACTCGTTACTTTTTTTTCAAATTAACTTTTAATTTAATAAGTTACTTTTTTTTCAAGATTAACGTGTTAACTTCAAGTTAATTTTATTTCAAAAATATCTAAATTAAGTTAATTTTCGTCCGAAGAATAATGCAAAGTTCGAGTGTTTTTAGTTTGAAGTATCATTTTAAATTTTCTCAGTAATTTTCTTGAGCGTAAAGAAAAACTGTCTAATAAACCATATTATGTCTGTAATTTTTAATTTTTGCAAATAAGCAAATTTTAACTTTACACTAAGTTAAGTTACTTTTCTTTCAAATTTAACTTTTAACTTAACGAGTTAACGAAAAAAAATAAGAGTAACTTTTAACTTAACTTAACTTAGTTATTTTAAAATAACTTAACTTAACGAGTTAAAAAAATCGTTAACTTGCCCAGCCCTGCCTATTATAGTCTATAAGTCTATGAATTATTTTGTAAATTTTAGCATGTATAGAAAATGACAATTTAAGTATTAGGTTTGAAGTTTCTATATTAATATAGATATAGATAATATTAATATATTTTGAATTAAAATTAAATAACAAAAATTGTTTGAAGAGAAATCGTTATTTTACATTTGAATATTATCCAATTACGTCAAAATGTGAACTGGAAACTCTCATAAATAGCCAATAGGTAAATGTGACTTAACATTTCGTTTTTCTCACGAATAAAAATTATTGGTACTTTCAGTTATTGAGACTACCAACATAGTAGATACATATTATAAGACCCCACGGGTCACTCAGTCGCTTGGACAATTTAAATCGAAAAAATCCCTCGGTTTTCCATGTAAAACGGGTAGGTTTCGAGCATTGAGGTAAGGTTAAGTTAGTTTACTCCGAGAACTAGTTATATGGTTTTACATAGATAGCAAATCGATGGATATTTTTGGTTTAAAATGTCCGAGCGAGTGAGTGACTCCGTTGTTTCATAATACAAAATAATAGCTGTTTCTAAAAACCAAAAAATACCCAAAAATATGTATGTACATATAACGAAATTATAACATGTCATGTGAAAATTATAATATAAATTATTGGTAAGAATGTCTGTATAGTTTCTACGATTATTCATCTTTTAACTGTAAAATATTCCATTTAACCATATATTACTATGAAGAGTATTTTTATTTTTAACTTTTGAGTTCCCACAGTACCAACTATATTCAATTTTGTAACAGAAACGACCCTCAATGTTGAAGATTCGATAACTTGTCTGCTTTACAAGGCGATGACAGAAACCAAATTTCATTTTTCTATGTAAACTTCATTGTAAAACGAATACCTACATTCATCGCTTCAATCAGAATCTAAAACATTTGAATATGGGGTTTTAGGTCATGGTAGAACTACAACTAATCTACCTAGTAAGTACCCGTAAACCAATATAATAATCTTTAGAATCAGTAGAACGCAATATTTATTAGGTACTTATATTAAACTATAATATCATCATAATGTGTTATGATTATGCCTATAACAATACGTTAAGACTGTACTGGATTTGACCTTAAAAACCCCATAAAAAGGTACGAGTTGCCTAGATTATTGTTATTGTGCGATGTGGAATTACTTCTAATTGATTAATTAATTTTAAATAGGCATTACTGCTGTTTCAAAAGCATGTATGTTTAATTATTATTTGTATGTCTATGATTGAAATTTGTAAGCAAAAATAATATAATATTACGAATTTTAAATAATATACCTACACTCAAATAGTAGAACATACTGTCATTTAGATAATAAGTTTTAAAAGTATATCAATTTATAAATGTGAAGAGTTATGACTCATATAAATCATAAACATTTTTCTAGAAGGTCAATCTGACGTTAAAAATAAAAAAGGTCAATTCCATTTTCTATATGATATTAAATGCAATTAAATATTTATTATAATTTTATTATGGCTTTATCAATCAGTTTTGTATTTGTAAGAATTATTTTTTGTTTTGATTTTCGATCTATGATTCTCCATTGTTAGTCAAAAAGTTTCATTAGGTTTTATAAAGCCAGTTATACAAACTTTTTTTTTACTTACAATTAATTCGCAACTAAATATATATAATATTCAATTGGAATGATTAATTCATATGTTGAGCACTTAGACTTAATTATAGTATAGTTTCTGACACAATATAATCTACTAATTGATTATTGTTAACTCTCATGTAAAACACAAAATAGTATTTTATCAACACTGACATTTATTAACAATATGTGTCATATGTGACTTTTATGTTTCATATTTTAATTATTATATATATAATTAATGTATAGAATCAATAAACATTATCAGCTTGCTGCTTGCTATATTAAAATTATCATTTTATTATTGAATGAAAATAAATATTATGGAAAAGTAATATAGTTCAGTATTTAATTAATTATAAATGATTAAACAAATTATCTAGAAAAATATAAAATCCAAATTAATGTAATGTCGATAATAATATATAACATAACATTATATTTAAAATAAAATATTATGTTAATAGAAAAAATAAAGCTATTTTGTATACTTCTATTTTATTTATAATCATGTGAATAACGTTTACCAAGTCTTGGTAAAAGCATATTGAATACAAACCAGCTATTAGTCATGACAATAATATAACTAATAAACCATTAACCCATAAATTATTTATTGTTGCTTTTGCTGAATGTTATTTGTCTGAGGTAATTTTCACCCAGAGCACAAAAGTAAACCGAATTCAATAATAAATAAAACAATATAATAATTTGTGTTTACAAATTATTTTTTATACTTATTATTTTAATATTGCACATAATAGAAATATATCATTGTTTAATTCTAAATTGTAAACGGTTCAATTTATTATTATAACGTAATTTACCTCCTCATTTTAATGAACCATACAATTTGACGTAGTATTATGTTGTACTATTATTTAGGTATCTCAAATCTCAATTATAAAGTGTTATATCGAAGGAAAAAATATTATAAATTATAATGATTTATTTATTTTTATAGTAGGTACCAACGACCTAACTAATGCGTATAGGTAATGAGTACAATAGCCTACTGCATATTATTACGATAGTTATTATTTATTTATTTAATAAAAATACAAAGCATTTCTTAATTTTTATGTAATTTCTATAGAGGACGTTTGATTCTAGATTTTGGAGTGATAAATAAATAATAATAGGTTACTATAATAATGACCCAATATATTATATTATGAGTACCTAGCATGTTAGTAGGTAGGTACCAACAAATATAGAGCTACACTAGTAAACTGGTTGCAAGGGAATCGTAAGTTAATTCACGAGAGTACCGGTAAAAATTACATACGTTAATTCCTACACGATAAAAAATAGTTACGTAGGTATGTTACTATGTTAGTTCCTACACGCAGTAGCGACTCGCTACTAGCGAGCACAGGAAATTTCAATGGGGGGGGGGGGGGGGAGGGGATGTTATAAGTAATAATACATTTAAATGAATTGTTGTGGTAATACCAAAAACACAAATAAGGGGCTTTATGTTTCAAGCCATCCAA
>NC_042493.1:48053428-48072454 GCF_005508785.2 Acyrthosiphon pisum
AATCGTTTCTACCTTATAATTGTATACATTTGTGAATTGTTCCATAATTAAAATAGTAAATAGTTACGGTTAGGTATTCGTTTTTGAATTACAAACACATGGTAAGAAAATCGCTATATGAGAAATCGAGTGAATATTTTTATGAATTTTTAACTCAAAATAATTTGCACACTCTTGTGACTTTTATGTATATGTCAATATTCGAACTAAATGCTTATAAAAAAATATATTATCATATTTTAATTTTTTTAAGAATTTACCTATCACATTAGTTTGATAATTAATAGTATTACATGAAATATAGTATAGGTATATTTTTTTAACAATTATAAGTAGGTAGTGAACTATAAATTGTATGGAAATGAAATGTACCGTCCTATTATGATATTTCACTAATCACTATTATATTTATATATAATTATTAACTATATAATATGAACTATATAGAAAAATATACTATTATATTAATAACAATATGAATACGTACCTTTTTTATGCGAGTAAAAACTTTCGTACGCACCTTTTTTTACCGTGTAGAAACTTACATAATAATATTACGTACATTTTTTTACCGTATTATAGGAACTAACATATGATTTTTACCTGCTAGGTCTCGTATACGTCGTATAGGAACTTACATTAGCCCAACTGGTTAACCTGAATGAATCCTGAAAAGATAAATTAATTTAAAAATAATTTCTGGTGTGATAGCAAAATAAATTTTGCCCACAAGCTGAAATTTTGTGACTCCTATAATAGTGTCTAGACTGTTTATAGCTAAGAATAAAGTTTTATAAAATTGTTGATGATGTTTGGAAAAATCGTCGGTCATATTTTGATAATATACTATAGTCTATAATATGTAATTGATTATATAGGCATAGCAGTTTTATATTTTTGAAAACTGTTAATTTTTACTGGTTTTATTATTTTAAAATGAACAATACCAAACTTGTCGACGTCAAACCACTTTCAGATTTCGAAAGTAAAACCCGTTTATTACTATGTGGATGGTACCAGGTCTTGATGATAAGTGTATGGAACACTGCAGCAGGAGGTCATCGCATGCAATGAAATATTTCGTCCCTCCTGTGGTCAGGACACTTGGAACGTATATACTATATATAAGTACTCCGGTAGAAACGAAAAAAACAATAAACAAAACACATGGCGTAAACATGTACCTTGTAAAAAGAACCTTTACTTGTTTATAAATACAATTTTGTTAGTGTTTAGTAAATATCTCGTTATTTAAAAAACAAATTCTACTCAGCCAGGGTTCTTGCAATGCTGCTGTAATTATTATTTATATACAATATAAAAATAAAATAGTCACGCGGTACGAGAACCGATGATAAAACGAGTAATTATACAAGTTTAGAAAATTTAACTGGTCCCGTATTATTGTTGTTGGTTATAGTCGCATGCTAAAAAAACTGTTAATAATACCTACCTACCTAGTTTTCTAAGGCGATTATATTATCTTAAGCGTACATCCTACACGTATAGTATATTATATTATTATATTACACGGTTAGCTAGGAGTTAAATGCTTAACGCGTTGCTTATTTAACGAAAAACAATTTACTTGAGAGTTGAGTTAGTTTATTAAGTCTAAAAGTCAACGACCAACCTTAAGAACGTTAAGTTATAAAAGTTAACCCACACAACGTCATAGGTAATATTTAACAATAGGTACATATAATTTTAAAGAAGCAACTTTAAATTTAATGTTTTAAATAATAATTTATATTATTATTATTATGTACTTATATTTTGTTAAACATTCTTCTTACTTGATATTCACTGTCCCTACAGTTTATGACACTAAATTATTAAATCAAAAAATATATATCGGGTTATTTTGTTTAAAATCATTGTACGCACAGTAGCTTTACCAGTTTAATTAATAGCGTGATTAAATGAAAAAAATGGTCAATCGGTCAATGTATTTTTAATTTTAACTATAATTAATATTTATATGGATAAATATAATGTTTACCAAAGTACTAACATAGTTTTAAGTTTTAACATATTTCAATGTATTCCTTTTAAAGTTCACTATGCAAGTCAATACAAAATTATTAAAAAATAAACTTGGTTTGGGCTAGGCTTAAGTACCTAAGTATATAATATAATATAGACATAATAAGGTATACAAAATAGTAGGTACCCACGTGCACGCAATGCACGTATATGTTTCGAGAATTGTCGCCGTCGTAAAAAAATCGTCATGAGTTACACAACATCGAGAAATGACCAGACGAAAGAATGCGAAACTCTTCAAGATGTTTCCGAGAATAGGTATGCCTACATTATATTACGAGCACGTTTTTAAATTATACGGACAGAAAACACTCGTAAAACGTGCGCGGCCATCTTTCCCCAATACCACCGGGATGTACCTATAAGTATTGTTTAATGTAATGCGTATAATATATTATTATAGTAATATAATAGATAGCCTATCTAATGGATTAACAAACAAAAACAGACGGGTGAACGAGACACGCTACATAGGTAATGTGTATACATTGTACAGTATACTTATATAGGTAATATCAATATAATATGTAAATATATAATATTATTATAGATATATCATGGGCTACTTCCGGAATACGAATTCCCCGATGACGGCTATAGTAAGTACCTACATCGTCATGTTTCCAATATATCAATATAACAGTAAAATATGATAAGTAATACGTCATAACTCATAAAAAATACGAAATATGTAGGCATGTAGCTAATGCCCAGTGTTGGGTAATACCGTAACGCAAATTACAAATTACTGTAAGTTGTAACGCAATTACTTTTTCAGTAACGCAGCAGTAATTTCATTACATTTTACTTAAAGTAACGCAATTGTAACAAAATTACTTTTTAGTTTTTTTAAAGTAATTTATTTGAAATAACGCACTAACGCGTTGTTTTCCAGGTTATTAAAATAATAGTTTTAAATGTATTACAAAAACAAGCCGTTGGGATATTTCAGAAAAATTAAAAATCAATTAAATTTATTTTCGATTCCGATAACAATCCAGGAATAAAAGCTATCAATTTATTAGCAGAAAGAAAAGATTTCGGTATAAAATAAAATTTAATTAAAATTAATTATGATTAATGTCTTACTGATTGCACATTTGTACATAATAGGTTAGGTTGTAAAATATTGTAAAATATATACATAATAATAAAATTATCTGAGTTGAATATGGTTCAAAAAAATTTTAACTGTTTACAATGATAAAAAAAGTAACATTACTTATAACGTACCGCTTAATTAATGAAAAAATAATATAACGTGATAAAAATAATTTTAGGTAGGTAACGCAATTGTAATTTAAATAAAAATATCTGAAGTAGCGAGTAATGTAATTTCATTACTCAAGGTGTAGGACACTGGGACCGTGTGTGGAACTTATTTGTATTCCCTTGACCCATTATCTAATTATCTTAAATTTATATATTAATTATCTACAGCTGCGATATATATATATAGTATAATATAATTTTTTTTACATTTATATTTAATATAAATGTAAAAAAAATCAATAAAATGTACCTGGCAAATCATTGAATAATTTCTTCTAAAGTAAATGTCTGACAGTATATCTTTTACTAGGTAGGTACCAGTGCTGGGTAAATTACTTTTAAAAAGTAATGAAATTACGTTACTCGTTACTTCAAATATTTTTATTTAAATTACAGTTGCGTTACCTAAAATTATTTTTACCACGTGTATTATTTTTTCATTAATAAAGTAATGCGTTACAAATAACGTTACTTTTTTATCATTGTAAACAGTTATATTTTTTTTGAACCATATTCAATTCATATGTATATATTTTACAATCATAGACCTAGTTATAATTGACCTATATGTACAAATGTGCAATCAGTAAGTCATTAATCATAATTCATTTTAATTAAATTTTATTTTTAAGCCGAACTCTTTTCGTTCTGCTAATAAAGTGATAACTTTTATTCCTGGATTGTTAAATAAATGTTAGGCTTAAATATTTAATTTTGTTAACATTTGGTTTTCAAACGACCCTAGAACATAAACGTGGCTTTATACCCAAACTTTTTTTTTTCCTAGTAAAAAAACTTATGTGGAATATTAGGCATATTTTTAAGCTAAGTATTAATATTAAAATGTTATGCATTTTTAACTATAAGGTACCTAAGATGATTTGCAATTTTTTGTGATTTTGACAAATTTTTCAAAAGTTTGAATAAATTGTGACTATATAATATTTTTAATATTTTTAATTGTTCAATTGATGTAATGACTACTTAATAAAAATGATGTATACATCATGTATTAAACGATAATGCTTTTTATTCGCGAACAAAATTATTTATGTTTGATTATACATATATAAAAAACTAAAACGTCAAAAATGACAATTAATATACAAAAACCAACACAAAAAGAAGCAAAATAATTTTACATTATACCTACCTATCATCATGTCTAGTGAATGGAGATATTGGTGAAAATGTCAAGTCTCTATAGTTAATTATTTTTATAAAACGTCAGAAAAATAAACTTTTGAGGCATCAAAATACTAACTAGATATAGTTTTCTATCAAAAACCTCCCACAGAGTTAGTTCAAAACGTTTTTTTCTAGGTACAATAAAATGTGTTTTCAGAAACAAAAATATAAAAATTAAAAATACACACACATGACACATCGTTGTGCGTAAAACTAATTCAAACGTTTAGACTATGTAACGATTATTACTAAGTTACGATTTCTCCTCAAAAATGTTAGTCATTTTATAAAAATTAAAAGGTACCTATTAACTTTTAATTATTGAAACTTAAAAGTTGAAACATTTCACTGTATTATTTAACTTATCATTTTCTATAGGTACATAATATTTTCAAAATATTTCGACTAACTTTAAGGTATTTGTAAGCATTTTGCAGTTTTTGGTTTTTCAATTTTTGTCTATAAATATTAATAAAATAGTGATTGTTCAAAAAGCTTAAAATGTATAACACAAGGTTCCTTATAAATTGTATACTTTAAAAACCAATAGATACTATATTATGTAGGAACTATGTACTTATGTAGGACGCAGGTGTACTTTATATATATGTATATTTAAACATATTAAAAATTCATAGATTTATTTATTAAAACATTTATACAATTTTCGTAAATTAAGTTTAATTGTTGTTATTTGACTTTAGCCTAATTACCTAAGGGTATAAAATCCACCCAGTGACCCTCCTATAAATTGGATAATATGTAAACGAAAATAACAATTTTAGTTATTATTTTGTAATTATAAAAAATCTTAATACCTATTGTAGCCTGTAGGAATTTAAAACTTTTCATCATTACGTTTTTACGTACATTATTATTTTCCATAAACGATGAAATGTTCAAAATATTTTAACCAATTTTAAGCCATTTAGGTATACCATGATTTTATTTACGCCATATCGCAATTCTATATATACGTTGGTCTTATAAGTTAAGTTAATAACAATATTAATAATAGAATATTTTGATAATTAATAATAGGTAATATAATATGTGATTTTATATAGCTATAGGCGAACATTATTTCAATACAATGATATACATCTATTAAAAAAAGATTTCTAAATTCTAAATGAACCTTATATAAATAATTAATGTATATCTTTAGAAATATAGGATGCCACGCAGTTTCCGGGTTGGAATCATTTAATTCAATTTAAGCATACACTGAGCACAATGAGTAACTACTATTATACAACACAGCGACTTCCTCATTTTCTATATTTACATTGAAATGAACAGAAAAATATTCTGCTTCGGGATTAAAATAAAATATGTAGGTATACTGTCATCCAAAAAACTAAAAACTTCAAAAACTTCAGTATTTTCGTAATGTTATCTGTTATAAAATCTGTTATTTTAAAGAAATTTTTTTTGTCCTTGTGTAGATACTTATAAATATTACTTAACCCTCCACCAATAATTGAACCAGATTTCCATTTCCACCCATGCATTATGTGCTTACTGTTGTAAGACAGAGAGAACCGGAGTGCGTGTGTGGTATCCTATTAATCCGGCCTAAACGGGATGTGGTCGACAAAAATAACGTTCGATGAGTATTATAGCCGTATAGGGTTGCCATATACGTCGCGGTTTGGTCGGTACCTACTGTAGCTGTGTACCGGTTTTGAATACAACGTCCCGTTGTCCCGATAAAGTGTTTCGGGACAGCAATTATTGTCCCGGTATCAACCTTCAATAATTTATGTTAATAATTTGTCTTTTACTAAACTTAATTCTAGTAGAGATAAAATATTGTTTTGATAAATTATATAATAATCAATGATATAATCGTTGACTTTTGAAATTTATTTCAAAATAATTTTCCCAGCTTCAAATTGCTGACGAAAATATTATTGGTATCAAATATACTAATATGAATACGTTCATTGTTTTTCTGTTCCGTCGGGACAATTTTTTATATCACTTATTATCGCTAATTGATAATTTTGTCGGTTACACAGTAGTAGGTACTCATTTGATTTATAACATTGAGTTCGTTTTTGCCTTACAAACGTGTGTCATAGAGTGGTGACCATCGCGTGTGGTATTCTACTTACGAAAAAAAAATGTGTTAGAACTCGTGCGGTCCGTCCGAGGAGGATTATTCGCATAAAAGTTTTACAAAAACTGTTTGTCCATTATTGTAATTAAAATAAAATATGGCAACCCTACGGCGATGAGATGTAAACATGTAATGCGCATAATATGAGCTTCAGATGGTAATATACTAATATACCATATTATTATAATAAATAATAAAATATATCCGTGGCCTGGAGTGTAATACGGTGAAACGCCGGGAATCACTCACACATCATCGCGATAATTATCATATTTTTCTTATAAAACGGCATACGTATAGGTAGGTCGTAGGTAGGTAAAACATTGCAATGACTGTTTCGTATCGTCATCCGTGCTGTGTTATTCAGGCCATGCCGGGTTTTGAAAACCATCGAGATGACGTAGCGCCCGCCGCCGCCGAGCACGATAAACGTGTGTGCCGTGTGGTTCACCATGAATCAGACACGTGATGACTCATGCACATGGTATTATTATTATTATTATTATTATTATTATTATGGGGATTGAAAGCTGTGATTTTCCGTCTCTGTCAGTCACACGCGTGGCGATATTATACCAATATTATTTAGACTTTTTTTCATTTCCTGACGATGGGTAAATATACGTATTATTGTGACATTTTTCTAATCTATGAAAACAGATTTAAATTTGTCGCGATGTCCGATTCAGATCGTCACATAGCTCGCACACATTTTCGATCTCTGTAAACAGCACCAAAGTGAATTGGAAAAATTGTAACGTTACAATTTGTCATATGCAATTTTTTTGGTAAGCTCGAGGCGATACGATAAAATCGAAAACGTGAGTTAGTCGACCTCAAGACGTGTAGGTTGGCTTCACGACATATCCAAACGTGTTTTGAGAATCATTATCGCCTAATAGATCGATCGGTCATCGGCGTGTTGGAAATAGAACACGTCGTCGTCCTAACACAATAAATATAAATTCGAATAATATTATAGGCATCACGCATGCGATAGACAAAGACGGCAAACCATCTCTACACAAACATCGCTTTATCGTCAGTTTAGTCGCGACGTTAAAGTGTGCGCAGTCCACATAGCGGCGGCGGCGACTCCTCCGCCCCCTCCGCTCCGCACCGTAATCGTGTCGCCTCACCAGATCAACACACGCACGCACGCTAGTAACGTAACAAATATACGATCGCATACCACGGACCGCACAGTCGAACAGTGAACACTCCGACCGCCGTCGCGCCCAGAACACGTCGTCACTCGTCACCAGCAGTACGGAGGTGCGCCTCATTTCCGCCTCGTCGTCACTTGCTTACTACAGAGTACAGAACTACAGACCGTCAACAACAGTTTCGTCTTTGCCGTTTCGACGTTAAGTACCAATATCGAAAATCGTTATGCCGTTCGGGCTCTCGTCGTAAACCGCGTCACCATCATCGTTGTTACAGAAATCATCAGTCGCTTTCGAGTTTCGACCGCAGCAATTCGTGTTGGACAACTTCCACCCACCCTCTCGTGATCTGATAGTCCTGAAAAATGTCTAAGGTCTCAAACTACGTCAAGGCACTCAATGGCAGCGCGAACGTCGCTGCAGCCGACGACGAGCTCAAGGAACAATTTTCCAAGGTAACTTACTGACGACGACGCGACATGTACCTACCTACTCGAATGCCGTACATTATATTTTATTTAATATTATGTATAAGGGGCATTTTTGGTGTGCCTTACTGGCTTTTCTCCCAACGATATGGTACCCAAGCGATAGATTTTCTTTGTCACTCGTTGTCATACCTGCCGACGTCTTCCCTGTGGGGGCACAAGATTTTAACATTTGAATGGTTCATTGTGTTCATATTATTATTATAGCCTATTATAATAGGTACTAGCTACCTACAATAATAATAATATAATATATTATATTGTTACTACTTATTTTGGTCTCGGATTATTTTAACTGTTAAATTATAATATTAATTATGATTTTGTATAGGTAATATTTCATTATAATTTCAACAGTCGCAATAAATTTACTATCTAATACCTACTATATTACTATCAAAGTAATAAATAATAATACTTTTACGGTTTTATTTGACATTAAAATAATATGCTTAGTTGTCAGTACACTGGTATTATTATATAGTCAATAATATGCTGATAAGTATTTTTTTGTGTTTCTGATAAAGAATTAGAACATTTTTATAAAATGATAACACTCGTTTATATATAATATATTATATTATATTATTTACCGGTGCTTCTTAACCTTTTTTACTGTGGCGACCCCCGAATGATATTTAATTGTTTGTAGCAACTCCTAAATATATATATTTTGTATGGGTACACGTATAGATTACCGTTAAGTATAAAATATATGCAACCACAAATGTTCACATTCAAATATTGTGATGCCAGAGTTGACATGAATGTGATTATTAATATTTTATGATCTGAAATGTCAAATTTGTGATAAGTTATCAAACTAATTATAACTACTTTATAATTACGTGTTATTATAAATTAATTTTGTTTCAAATTACATTACTCAGGATGGAGGGGTATTCATATTTTAACTGAATAGACTACAAACTGATAAAATAAAATAAAGTTCTATTTAGAATAATTATTTATATTTTTTAATTTACGTGTTCACTGTACAGATACCATAATGAAATGTTATCTTCCTTTCATATGAGTCATTTAAAAATACATCAACACCAAATTTGTAATAAGTAGTAATTTGTAATAACAATTGAATTTATCAGATAAATATAAAATATTTATGTATAAAAATGAGTTATGGCTAGGGCTCCAATTTCAATTCAAAATGAAATGTTTGTAGGTGCTCTAAAACAATGGATTACAAGTACAACTTTTAATTCATATAACATAAAATTATAAAATAATAAAATAAAATACGCTCAGGAAGGATTGGTTATGCTCGAGTTTATGCTGAACACATAACATTTGCTATGTTGCATTTGGACCACAGACAACATTTGTTACATTGAATAACTTTAAATGTAAAGTTTGGACATTACTCCCAAATGTGTTATCTCCGTCTTACTGTTATTTTTAATAGAGAAAATTGACTTATAATGAAATTTAAAGGTAAAAGCCCAGGGCCCCACAATAGGTTTATTTTTGATATTTTAATTTTAAAGTAAATTATGAGCATTTAAAGATGTAAATTTCTATCCTTTAAATTTGATAATAATATGTCAATTTCGACTTAATCACTAATAGAATCTATTTGTATTAGAGAGCCTTGATATATAATAAAGTGGCCAACTGGTTTAATCCCCTCGATCATAATAGACATTAATTGTTCAAACAATTGCCTGGTTATTTTAAAATTTTAAAGGCATACCTATACAAGTAAATTATATGCTGAACAGTCATTGATTTGTACTAATTTACCCATAATTGGTGTAGTGGTGTAACCCACATAATCAACTCTTTTAAGAATAAATAATAAACACTGACTTAATTCTTATAAATTTAACTCAATTTAAGAAATAAAATACTAAATAATTTTAAATTTTATCATATTTATTAACATCAATAAACCTTGCATATTTTCTTTGCAGATTAAAAGTTATTAACTTCATGACTACTTATATATTTATTTTGAGATATATACCTATATTATCTACCATTTTACAAATGATCTAAGATCAAACTCCAACTAAATATTTATTTGTTTGGCAACAAAACCACCAATCTTAGGCTAAAACTATTCCTACCTCAACATAACTTTTTAGAAGCCTAAGAAGACCAATCAGATAATTAAAAAAAATGATTGTTCCTAAAATTTAACAGTGCCTGTCGAATGTCACAACTATTAGTTATTATGAAATTGTTTATTTCTTTTAAAAACCTTTAAATTGTAAAAGACAATATTTCCTATGTATAACATTGCCTATCATATAAACTTGTAAATTAAGAAGTTATATAAAAATACTAAGTGTATTGAAAGTATTTGTTTCAATTAAAAGAATAATTAAAAAAATCAATAAATTTATTTTATCACAAGGTTAGATTTACTTCCAAAGTTATAGACAAAAAGGTGGGATAAGTGGGTGTCACTTTTTGTACAGTAGGTTACTAGTGGGTCACTGTAATGGATAGTGTTAAATTTGAATTCAATGATATATTATTGTATAAGAAAAGCAATTCTGAGCGTAGAGTCAGTTAGCCTATGATATTACTAAGTATATTTGATGATATTATTGTGAATAAAGTAATTTATATATAAAACATTAAAATGTTGAACATTTTATAAATTTTTTAACTACAAAATCATTTATCAATTTTCGATTTGATAAATTTTGTCTAAATTCAAAATTGAAATGCTTATAAAAAAAATTGTGATTATGTATTTTTAATATTTTTTAGCTATCATTGTAATTGATATTAGTAGACTTGTATTACATTTTCAAACTTTTTGACCCAGCGAATACAATTTCATTGACATTTATAGAGAATAAACCTAATAAAAATTGAAAACTGAAAATGTCCGTAAATCGCTCAAAACAAGTCAAAAATCAAAATATTTTGAAAAGCTTATTTTGTATAGAAAATGGTAATATTCAGTGAACATCTTTGACTTCTGTGACTACAGTAATTTATTTTTGAGTTACCTACACCAAAAACCAAAATTGATTTTGTCGAAAACCATTTTTCCTTAATTAGTTATTTTTCTTTTGTTTTTGATGCCGCTTTTGAAAACTACTGGGAAATTTTTACTTTTACCCCTACAAAATCCAAACTATATTCATTTTCCTATTAGAAAAGAAACTGTTGAAGAAAGTCTAAGCATTTTAACTATCCTAAAAGTCAAGATTGGGCATTAACGAGTTAATATGATAAAAGTTAAGTTATTTTTAACTTATCTTTTTTTATCTTACTAGTTTGCTGTTTTAATTAACTTAACTTTAACCTAACTCATTTGTATCTACGTTAACTTAAAATCATCTTATATATTTTTTTTAATAAACCTAATTAAGTTAATTTTGAATTTTCATATTAGGTATTCAAATATTATTTATACAAGTAGTTAGGAGTTTGTAGAATATAATTATAATAGAAAAAAAAGATATATTTAAGAAGAATTTTGTATCTATTTTTATTGATTTAAACTTATAATGTCGTATTACCTATTAAGTACTAATTAATAATAATATAGGTAGGGGTAACAATGTACTATGTTTAGTCTCCCGTAAATCGACATCAATATATACAAGCCCTTGAAGCCCCGATTCATAGTCCCTACTTACTAAGTACTCATTACCTAGTTATTAGTTATTACTTATTATTTATAAATATTTAATACCTACAATTATTATTGTATGATAATCATTCAGATGAATTTTGACCATTTCGATTTATACCTTATTTTTTATATTATAATTTTATTACAAAAATACCTTCCTACCTCGCTTCCTACCTAGTAGGTGCTGGCAGTGGCGTGCCAAACCCACCACCAACAGTTTTTTCACTATTTTTTTTTATTATTCAAAATAATAAATATTATTAAGTTTTTTTAGGTATAATTTGCACATCTATACTAACACACCCACCCACCCACACAAATTTCCCTTGAGGCAATTGTCTCAAAAAATGACTGTTCGGCATGCCACTGGGTGCTGGTATATTATACATATTTTATAGGTACCATAATTCATACAGTCTAAAATCGTTCTTTTTCATTTAAATGTTTAATTTTCACCGAATTTGAACATAAAATACTGAGTAAAATACCTATAAAAAAAAAATGTGATTTTATATTTTTAGATTTTTTGGTTACAGAATAATCTACTTACGTAGAACATTGTTTTAAATTTTCAACCTTTTGTTATAAAAGTTGAACATTTTATAAATTTTTATTTACAAAATCATTTAAAATTTTTTTCAAAATTTGAATTTTAAATGCTTTAAAAAAAAATTGTGAATATATATTTTTAATATTTTTCATCTGTCATTGTAACAATGTATTAGGAATCTCGTATTAAAAATTCAAGCTTTTTGAACCAACGAATAAAATTTAATTGACATTTTTAGGAAAAAAAACTAAAAAAATAGGAATTTGAAAATGTCCGTAAACTGCTTAAAACAAGTCAAAATATTTAGTCGTGTATAAAAAAAATTAATATAATATAAATATTCAGTAAAATTTTCATGTATCTACGGTTATTTGTTTTAGAGTTACAACTTCCAAAAACCTTGCCGAAAACCGATTTTGCGTAAAAATTACAGTTTTTCCTCAATTTTTGTTTTGTTTTTCCCTGCGCTTTTGAAAACTATTAAGAGTTTTAAATTTTAACTCCGAATGCACCAACTAGGTACACAGTAGGTACCTATACCATTTAAGATATTTTTTATTATTGTCATGGAATCATATCATTCATGATTCATTAGAAAATTAAATAAAATTAAAAATGATACCTGCCAATTTATAAAATATAAAATATTTGCCATATTGCCTACCAACAACTTAGATATTTATATATTAGGATATGCCATATTAAGGGTTTACTTACTTTCTATATTCTATAATGCAATTATTAAAAAAAAGATTTGTACCTACCATTAGAACAAATACTGGTAACATGAGTACCTATTACATTTAAGATTCCATACAAAACTTTTCAATTTTCTACATAAAATATGTTAACATTTTTTAATATCTAATTATTACTTCTCTTCCATTTTTCAAATATGTTTAATTTTATAATTACATAAAGAATCAGTTTGTATTGAATAAAAGAATTTTTTTTTTAGATTGATAAAAATGGAGATGGAACTATTGATCTTTCAGAACTACAAGAGGCTCTAGATTTATGTGGTTTTAAGTTACCTGCATGGAAAGTTCGAAAAATGATTGAAGATTATGATGGTAAAAGAACTGAAACAAAAGGAAAACTTGTATTTTCAGAATTTAAAAAGGTTGAATATTTTACATACTTATCTATAATCTAAACAAACTCAAAGTTATAAAAATTTAACATTAATATACTTTTCAGCTATGTTCAGACTTAAAAGCAGGAGAAGTTGCTAGCTCATTTAAACAAGTTGTTTCTAAAAAAGAAAACTTAGAAACTTTAGGTGGTATGTCTGATGCATCAAGTGAAGGAACAACACATTCTGTACGTTTAGAAGAACAACTTGCATTTTCTGATTGGATCAATAGTAACTTGAGTAATGATCCTGACCTAAAGCATTTACTTCCAATAGAATGTGAAGGGAAAAATTTGTATGAAAAGGTCATAGATGGAATATTGCTCTGGTAAATAGATTTTAGACTTAAAACTAACAATTATTATATTATTTATATTGGTTATTTTGTATATATATTAATACATATATCATAATTGTTCAAAATCTTTTTTTTAGCAAAGTTATTAATCATTCTTGTCCTGATACAATTGACGAAAGGGCAATTAATAAAGAAACAAATAAAAGCAACCTTACTGTTTACAAAAAATTAGAAAATTTAACACTAGCACTAGTTTCCAGTCAATCTATTGGTTGTAATATTGTGAATATTGATGCTCATGATCTTGCTAAAGGAAAACCACATTTAGTCCTTGGTTTACTCTGGCAAATTATTAGGGTAAATATATTTTTGGCAATAAAACAATTAAAAAAACCTAATTTAATTTTATAATTTAATTTAAATTATTTAGATAGGATTGTTTAATCAAATTACTCTTGAAAACTGTCCTGGATTAGCTACATTGTTACAAGATGGAGAAAAAATTGAAGAGCTTATAAAACTTTCACCAGAAGCAATACTTCTTAGATGGGTTAACTACCATTTGAATCGTGCTGGAGTTTCAAGGTATAAAATAATATTTAGTTTTGTAAAGTATAGATAATTGTAAAATATTTTGCTAATTTCAGACAATGCCATAATTTCCAAAATGATATAACTGATTCAGAAATATACACATACCTTATGAAGCAAATTGCACCACTTGATTCTGATGTTGATATGTCTGCGTTAATGGTAATTACTAATTATGAATAACTTTTACATTTTTGTTTCCTGAGAATCTAGGAATAAATAAAAGTAAATATGTGTAAGAAACATAATATTCTTTCATTGAGTGATATTTAAAATATTTAAAATTGAACTGTTTTCATGTGTACTTGCTTTACATTTTCACGTGAAATTAATGTTCGATTTATAAGACCTGTTACTTAAAATTTTCCGTGAATTTATAATATTATTCACATATTTACGTCTTTACTTAAGTACTTATTTTTCTATTATTATATTTAAAGATGATTTTACTCATATTATTAATATAGATTGATTTAATAACCAATAACATAAAGTATAACTACTTAGGTTATAATGTAATATCTGACCACCATCTAAAAATCATTAGTTAACAATAATATTTTTTTTTGTAAAATTAATAACTGTTTTTTATATAAATAATATAAATATTCAGTTGATACCAATTAAAAATTATTCTTAACGAATAACGAATTCACGTGAATATGATTCCGATAGTGTTATAGCATTTATTAATTTACATATTATATTAATTATTAATCATACGTGTTCATGATATCCGTGTACACTTATGTTTGTATTCACAAAAAGTTATTCCCTAGTTATTAACTATGTTTTAATTTTGATTAGTTAACCAACATTTCCATTGAGTATTTATATCTTTGAATAATTAAATTACATTATTGTCTATATAGGAACCGGATTTGAACAAAAGAGCAGATATAATGTTGCAGCAAGCAGCTAAGTTAGGTTGTCGAAGTTTTGTTACACCCGTTGATGTCGTGAATGGTGTATACAAATTAAATCTTGCATTTGTTGCTAATTTGTTTAACAATCATCCAGGATTAGACAAACCCGAAGGAGAAATTGCAGGATTAGAATCAATTGAAGAAACAAGAGAAGAAAAAAGTTAGTTTTTATTTTTTTATAATATTTATATTTGGATTAAGGTTTATATACTAGGTTATTCATTTAACATATTATTATTCAAGAAGTATTATTTTTTTTGAAAATACAGTTTTTACACCGTTTCAAGTGGTAACAAAATTACGGGTTTATTAAAAAATTATATTTTTAAATACTTTTATCCTTATGATTTTTCTAAGTTTTTTACTTTTTTGAATTACAACACTTATTTTTAATTTCATCATCAAAAGCAAAATATTTTTCCAAGTATTTTTATACTTAATGAGCTTTAATTATTTGAAGTTAAGAGGAATGGAGTAGTGTATCAGCACTTTGCGGGGTCCTCGCCTACCATTCCATTCCGCTCATCTAAATAATAAATACTAATAACTCATAAGCTACTCTTCCTAATTTTGATTTTCATGTATCTAAATACTAAGAAAAATATTCTGCTTTGAAATGTGAAATTAAAACTATATGTTGTCATTCAAAAAAGTAAAAAACTTCAAAAATGTTAAGGATAAAAATATTTAAAAAACATTTAAACATTTAATATTATATTATATTAATATTATATTTAAAGACTAAATAAAGTAATTTATACTTTTTGAAATGAAGAGTATAACGAGTATAATGATGAAAGAATCATGCATGCGGCATAATGTTGATTAGTCTTTTTCTTTCATTTTCGTATTATTTAATGAATTCTCTAATTTTTATTATAGCATACAGAAATTGGATGAATTCTATGGGTGTTGCACCTCATGTTAATTGGCTTTATTCAGATTTGGCAGATGGTCTCATCATTTTTCAATTGTATGACATTATTAAACCAGGAATTGTTAATTGGTCCAAAGTACACAGGTAAAAAAAATTATAATTTGAATTTCGCTTGAAATCTTAAAATTAAATCAATAAATTGTTATTCAAAACCACATAAGAGGATGTTAGCGCACAATAAGTTTACTCTCTGTGAATCATGCATAATATGGCAAATTTGCATTGAACCATTCTTATTATTTGAGTGATTGACCTATTATCCAACTCAAAGTTAAGAACATTATTTGTGTTTATTGGCTTTTTTATAATATTTCAATTTTGATGCAAGTTATGAGTGTAAAACTCTAAAATATATTACAATCAAAAAGTGTTAATATATTGCTGAAAATGTTCAATATCTTAATAATACCAATATACAAATACAAATTATGATAGATTAATTTAATCTTAATATTAAAGCTGACATTATAGGTTTGGTTCTGCTGAACGTTAATTTTATGCGAAATGTCAGAGAGAAAACAAATTGTTCGAGACATCCTTTGTTTTTGTACAATTATAATAAAGTATAAGTAATTCAAACATCAATATGTTTATAATATAGAAAATTTTCTAAACTGCGAAAATTTATGGAAAAATTGGAAAATTGCAACTATGCTGTTGAATTGGGTCGTCAATTAAAGTTTTCGTTAGTTGGAATTGCTGGACAAGATTTAAATGATGGAAATGCAACACTTACATTAGGTGAGCAAAATAAATAAATAATTGTTGGTACAGTAAAAAATAAAAATGGGTCAAAGTTATTAACATTATGACCTATTTAATATTTTTTGCGATTATACCATAATTTTAATTGTTCAGGGTAACATCATTGATATTATAATACACAGATAAGTCATTGTGTTGTTAATATTGGAAACCGCTAATTGTATTTGACTGCTTCCAATATTAACAATACTATGTCTTATCTGTATATTATTTTCAATGGTAACGGTAATGTATATCTGCCGATCTCGATATAATTAATAAAAAAATTGTTCACTGTTTTTGATTTCAGTTTTAAGCGTTTAACAATTTAACATGGAGCATAATTATAAGCTAATGATTAAACAATTTTGTCTATTTTTTATTATAGCTTTAATTTGGCAACTGATGCGTGCATATACTTTATCAGTTTTAACTCAACTTGCTAAAACTGGAAGTCCGATGATCGAAAAAGAAATTGTTACCTGGGTTAACAACAAGTTACAAAATGCCAATAAATCTTCGACTCTAAGAGGATTCCAAGATCATGCATTAGCTGATGGCCGAATTGTTATTGATTTAATTGATGCAATAAAACCAGGCACCATTAATTATGATGTAGTTAAAGAGGGTGGTGATGCTGAGGTAATATTATTAATAAAAATAATTATAAAAAAAATAAAAAATTGCTTTTGAACATTAGTATATTTAATTAGTAACTAAATTGAATTATTTTTTTAGGATAATTTAGCAAATGCTAAGTATGCAATATCAATGGCCAGAAAGACAGGTGCTAGAGTGTATGCTTTACCAGAAGATATTACTGAAGTAAAACCAAAAATGGTTATGACACTCTTTGCGTGTCTTATGGCTATAGATTATGTTCCTTACATGGCCGTTACTGGAAAATCAGACTCGTAACCAAATTATGTATTATTATTCTTAGAAATTTTCATTTCTGGTTTAGAACATATACATACATAAATATTTGTATAAATTATTTTATATGGAACAATTATTTTTATTTTTGGAAATCAGCAGCATTTAAGCATAACATGTTGGCTGTGGATAAGTTTGATGTACAATAACATTTTGTTACTATACATTTTTATAAATATATTTAAATTTATGTATTAGGTATTAAGTAACTTAAAATTAACTTTTATTTTCCGAATATTTAATTAAACATATACAGTATATTCTTTAAAAGAAAAACCATCACTTGGCAAAGTTTGTTACCAACGTTATTATTTTCTAATAAATACTAATATATCATAAACTAATAAAAACTTCTAGTCTTCAATCTTTCTTATTTCGGCTATCAAATATAAAAAAAAAAATATTTTCAAAGATGAAATTAGTTGTAGAAGACTGACTTACCAATTGATATTGATATATTTGTAAAAACTTACATAATAATATAATTATTTTTATGTGTAGTTAATAATTACTTCAAAGTTAAAAATTAAAATATTATTGTCTTTATATTACATATTTATATATTGTATTTCAACTAAAAATTATTATTTTTATTTTATTTAATATATTTTTATAATATTTTATAGTTTATTAATTATTATTTATTACTAACATGAAATATGTACTTAAAATGCTAAGGTTTTTTTTCATTTTATTTTTTGGTATTTTATTGTTTATACGGTTTTTTAATTGAATTTATTTATTTATTTTATTATTGTGATTACTTAAATAAAATTATATAAAGTAACATTTTAATTTTACATCAAGTACCTAAATGTATAGCTTTTAATCAATCACTTTATCATGACTGATATTACTACATCAATTACAATTCTTATTCTTATCTTCAGTAGCTGTTAAATAATAACATGTTTCCTACCAAATTGTCATACCATATTATGCTATATTATATTTAATAATTTGTATTAATATAATATATACCAGACAAATACACTAATATTGAAATAT
>NC_042493.1:48074449-48075942 GCF_005508785.2 Acyrthosiphon pisum
GTGTTTTATGTCCATATTTATTTAGTTATGAATGGGCTAGGAGAGGGAGCATCCACACGTCCGTCAATCAGCTCGTGCAAAAATACCAAACTATATTCAACTATTCTATCTGCTAGATACAAGAGTTTGAGTTTATTCATCACTGGCCTATAATCATGTGATGGATGTGGAATTTGCAAAATAAATGACGCCAAAGAACAAAAACACCTATATTATAAATTAATTATAATGTGTAGTCAATATCACTGCATGATGTTTTTGATGATTTGAAAATATTATTTATAGTTATATATTTTAACTTATACATACCATGTAAACGATAATAACTTAATATTTAAAAATCAATCTTTCATTTCCTCTGCAAACCTTAGTGTCCAGAGACAAACCATTTCTTATACTTATTTAATTATTTAAATCATTAGTTTGGAATGCCTAATTTTTTTTATTATTGTATTATTATAATTAATCAGTAATTATTTTTTTGTATTAACACAAAATAACAATAAAATATATTATAATAAATTAAATACAATTGTTTGTATGTATATACCTATTTGTTAATTGTTCTTTACAAATGTAGATATTGTTGCCCACAATTTCATCTATGATACATGTTTTCCAACCCTTTTTATTTGGTTTGGAATAGTCTCTAATGAAGACCGCATCGTTCTTGTTAAATACTTTATTTGAAATGCTACCTTTATAGTTTCTAATCTGTCTATCAATTGCTGTGTAACTATGTGGTTTAGGTTTAATTTTATTAAGTCTAATGTTTGCTTCCCTACCAAACATTAATTTTGATGGTGTACATCCAGTTGTAGAATGAATAGCATTTCTATAATAAAATAAATATTTATTCGATATTATATCTGATTTGTTCATGAGTATTTTCCCAAATCCTATTTTAAATGACTTAACAGCGTTCTCAGCAGCTCCATTGCTGGATGGGTGCCAAGGAGGTGAGGTAAGATGTTTTATGCTATTCAATTCACAAAATTCACTGAACTCTCCAGACGTAAACGGTGTACCATTATCTGTTACAATAGTATCTGGAAGCCCATATCTTGAAAATGTTTCTTTTAATTTCTCAATGGTATTGTGGGTATCAGCTTTACTTACTTCAAATATTTCTGGCCATTTGCTAAATGAATCGGTTAAAATTAAATACATTTTATTGTTTATAGGACCTGCGTAATCAGCATGTATTCTTTCAAACACTCGTGTTGACTGAGGCCACTTCGTTAGCATAGTCTTCGCTGGTTCTGGTCTGAAGGTAACACAAACTGCACAGTTCTTCGCTAATGTTTCGATATCCAAGTCTAAAGAAGGCCACCAAAAATAAGATCTGGCTAATGACTTCATTTTGACTATTCCCATGTGAGAACCATGAAGTTCCTTTAACAAAATACTGGTGAGACAACTAGGAATGATTATACGATACCCCCACATTAATATTTTACTTTCATACACTAATTCATCCCTTCGGTTGTAAA
>NC_042493.1:48076042-48076324 GCF_005508785.2 Acyrthosiphon pisum
AATAATAAGATTTAGAACGAATTTACGTGCAACGTTGCCATATCATTTATTTGGCTATTGAAAGATTCATGCCCGTGTGCATAAAATAAATATTCTTGAAAAAAGTCATCAATTAATAATTATAAGTTATAACCTGATACAATTAATATATGGGCACCTAATAATATGTAATACAAATATATGAATAAAAAATGTAAAATATTATATATAACTTATAAAAATATGTATTATACAGAACAATTTTTAAATATGTGTTCGGCTCAGTTTACAATTTAATTGATA
>NC_042493.1:48076374-48083155 GCF_005508785.2 Acyrthosiphon pisum
TTTACCATACCTTATATTTATTTAGCTGTGTCAAGTAGAATAAATTTAATGCTTAAAGTTTTTGCAAATGCGGTGAATTTGTTAAAATGTCGTATAAAGTTATAGACTGATTGACTTTAAAAAACATATGATTTATAATAATATAATATTATACCCTATAATAACATAGATAATAGATAATATTGCATAAATAATATAATAGTGTGGTGAGCACGGACTGTGTAGTAGTCCGTGGTGGTGAGCCACCGGCCTCACCAAATTGCTTTCACCCCTCCGGTCTCGCGTTCCCAACGTTGGCCACACCGCTCGGCACCTCCGCGGCGTTCGCACCTTCGAAGTGTCGGGCGGCTGACACAGCCTACTGCCTAGTCTTTTTGGTACGCGCTACCAGCTCGTCCGAGCTCGCACCACGCGTATTGAGTTCAGATCCGTTAATACGCGCACGTGTCAACTTGTCCGCCGTTTTTGTCGCCGCGACCACAGGTCTTGAGGCTGAGCAACGAGGACGTGACCACCCGCAACGTCATCGACGAACTTACGCACGTGAACAGCGAACGACGCAAAGAAAAAACCCCCCAAAACTCATGCGAGACCGGCATTAACTTACCTGCAGTTGTTAAGTGTTGTTTTATAAAAATAAAAGTTATCCGACTGCATCTACGTCTCGCCTTATACTTTCGGGTTGGCCCCGACGAGCATAACAATCCTTTCGTCGAGCGCCACAATAGCATAAATAATATCTATTATCCATGTATGATCATTATATCTATTTAATAGATTACTATGGGAAACGATAATAGTCGTAGATAAAATTATCGATTCCAATAATTTCTTTCTCGATAGCATAATAGCGTAATAGCGTAATACATTATGTAGGTACTTATGTACATGTCATTCCCTTTGGGTTAGTTTTATAAAAGTCAATACTTCAAGTGGGGAGCGGAAATATTTTGTGATTTGGGAGTAAAGCAAATGAAAAAAAAAGTGAGTGCTGTCATGGGATACCCGGTAGAAACGAAGTTTCTTTTCCAACAAATATTGTAGATTACAAATAAATTTTAGTGGAACCATTCAAAATAAAAGTAAATGTGAAAAATAAATGAAAATTAAAATTATTATTATTATTACTATTTAATTACCATTATATTAATCATATTCAACAATTGAAATTACAGGCCTGTGATAACTGAAATACGATACGTATGTTTGTGATGTAATATTTTCCAAATATCTTGAAAATACTGCATCGACAGTGGTGTCATCTTTCGTTGTAGTCTTGTAGATTCTGTTGGATTGGTCATCATATGTTAATTGAATGTGTCTATAAGAAAAGTTTTAAAAGTATCCGATTTCTTACCATTAAAATTGAAGTTAAAGTCATCAAATAGTAAATCAAATTTATAAATTATAATAATAATTATAAATGCATAATATGCAGATCTTATTACGCTGTTTCAAATCCTATCGCGTTATACACGTTTCCTATTACCATAGAATCTAACCTAACGTTTGGAGACCTTCTGCAGGCGTGGCGGGCCCCGGCTGCTTTGGTCCGAGAGCGACGACGACGACGACATGGCTGGCTAGCTGTACTGGAGTCTGGACTCTGGAGGTACCACTGGTGGTATGACTGCTGCAGCGTTGCAACGCGAAGACGACTCGCAACGGTGGAGACGGAAATCGCAGAGCACACGTCTGGCGAGTGACGGACGACTTTATTTATTATTATTATTATATACGGTGGCTAGGGACCACATTATAATAATAAAATTATAGTCTTCGTCGCCCGCTCCGACGAGCTTTGATCACTGTCTTCGCCGTCGCCAGTCGTCTCCAGCAGCACAATATCCTTAGCGCGATTCTTGCCCCCCGCAGGACCGGCCTCAAGAACATGTAGAGCTGACCACCTGCACCACCCACTCACCATCACGTACCCCCCACCTCGCCTCGTCTTGACTGATGTCTTTTTTTTTTCAATTTTAATTCGTTGTAATTTATTATGCCACATTGAGCTATTTTTTTTTTTGTTAAAATTATTATTCCTGTTTTTTTGCCACATTTGGCACCTTTTTTTATTTTTTAATATTATTGTTTCTGTTTTTTCCCACATTGCGAGCAATTTTCCTATTTTTCTTTGTATTACTTATTAATTATTTTTCGGCATAAATGTTTCAACATTTTAAAGCACTCGTCAATTATTTATAATTGATATTATAATCGTTTATAATATTATTGAATTATCATTTACCTCACACCTCTAATGTTTTTTCTGTGTTTTTTTTTCAAAATTATAAACCATCACGTTTAAAAATGATATTATTTATTGCTTTATTCAAATTATTATTATAATTTAAATAATTAAATTGTTATATTATTATCTATAAATTATCCAATAATAAAATATTTTTTTTCATACAGTAAAATGTTGTTTTATATTTTTTGTATTAAACACTAGGTACGATTTTATTTATTATTATTACAACAGAATAGTGATTGATGAACATGATCGTGGTCATGTGGGAGCTATGAAGAATATTAACCAATAATTTGTTGGAAACCAAACCTCAATAAAATATTATACTGAACGTTTTGGCCTCGTGAAAGTGTAAGTGCAAAACATTGTCATGCACCATATTATACACATTGTAAAATCAATCAATTCATCGCCCGGCTAAGAGTCTAAAATAATAATAGTCACTATTATGTCTAAATTATTATCTCTTTTTTTATTATCACCAAACTAAATACAATAAATAATTATTAGTATATTTTCACACCAATATCCCTTAATTACCCTAAATATAACATCAAGTAAGTAAGTGCCACTAATGGGTGGCTTGTTCTTCAATCAATCCATGTTTTTTTTTAACTCTTATCCAAGCCCGGATTAAGGCGTAAGCAGTGTAGGCTTCAGCCTACACAACCACGGATTTAGGGGCACGGGCACTACATACTATCCTTATTTTTTTTTTTAAACTAGAAAAATTGTACAATCTGTAAAATAATTATTGACAATAAGCACAATACTATCCTCTTTAGGCTATGGCTGATGAGTCAAGATCTCAACCTCTCACAGAAATCACAGGGAAAATAGATTTTATTAGAAATGTATATTATGTGATCATTGATACTCTTAAATGTCAACTTAGTTCAAGAAGACAAGCTTATGAAAAAATATCAGATATTTATGGGTGTATACCCACATTGTATAAAACACCGAGTTCTATTGTTATAAGGAACACATGTGAAACTTTGGCAAAATATTTTATTGATGATGTTGAAAACTCAAGCTTACTTATAGATGAGTGTATTCTTTTTTCAAAATTTATTTCCACGGATAAAAATGTAAAATCTGTTCTCTCTATGTATAAACTTATCAAGACCAAAGAATTAGAGTGTATGTTTCCAAATTTAGAAATAGTTATGCGTATGTACCTTAGTACAGCAGTTTCAAACTGCTCAGGCGAAAGAGCTTTTTCTGTACTTAAAAGAGTAAAATCCTACTTGAGGTCAACCATGAAGGAGGAAAGACTGAATGCATTAGCAATATTTAGCATTGAAGCAGAATTGGTTGAAAAATTAGATTTTAATGATACTATTAACACATTTGCCCATCAAAAAGCAAGAAAAAGAAAAGCATAAAATAATGGTTTGTTACTTTTTGTAATATGATTATTTTATATTTTTATATATCTAAAATATATTTTAATTTTATGTTTTTACTTGTTTTCACATAGGTATTATATACATGTACATATTGATGTGGCTAATAAACCTAAAATAAAGTTTTATTATTTATTCAAGTATCGAGTAGAGAAATGTGTACAATATTTTTTTTTAATTGGGGGCACCAAATTTTTTACAGCCTATGGGCACTATAGATCTTAATCCGGGCCTGCTCTTATCTTATACGCTTATTGTGCAAAATGTATAGATTGTGTATGTGCATTTTTAAAATAAAAAAAATAAAAGTATATTTTCAATTTTGCGCTATAATTATAGTAAGTACCTATTATTTATAATTTTTTTTTAAATATTTAAATTATGTTTTTAATATTTAATATAGGTACGTTCAATATTTGTTATAGACCTTTAAAAGATATTTTTAATTATTAATTCGAAATAAAATAAATTTAAAAAAATATTTGTTCAACCATTTGCATGTGGTTGTGAGTAATATTGTAGTCTGGGGATTTTTATTCCGATCACCATCATGGGACATGAATTTTGGATAACATCACCTAGGTAACTAATCATGGTTGTTGAATATATAGGTTATAAGAAAGTGTCCCCCTCTAACCTCTTTAAATCCTACTAAAAATCAATTTTGCGAGACAAATACATTTAAAAATTTCCGAAATAATACATTGTGGGACGCCTGCATACTTAGAATAGTAGGTCGGTACACTCCCTGTCAGGGAGTCCCTGATACTAATACTTGATATTATCCTGAGGATAATATTCCTTAAAAATGGTTTTACAAAAATATAAATATAATACCTATGTAATATTAGATAAAGGTTGTATTCAGGGGCGTACCGAGGAGGTTTTTATTGGGAGGCCAAAGTTGGTAGTTTGGCCAACTCTAAAAATTGATCCGGAACAACTTGTTTTTGTTATTTTGTCGTAGCTATTTCATCGTTAAACAGTTAAAATGTCTTAATTATTTAAGTAAATTAAAAATTCAAGCTATTATACTAATAGATTATGAAAATCGTTTATAATACCTATATAAGATATCCATTACAATAAATTATTCCATTAGGTAAGTACCACATTTTCAATAAAATAATAAATAATGTTAAAAAAAAAAAAACAAAACAAAGTAAAATATAATAAAAATGTTTATTATTGTTTATTGTTATAAAAATGATTCATTTTCTTATACCTAAATATTCAATTTATCAATATTCTTCTTTTTTTTGAGTTGCCCATTTTTGAGCCATTTCATTATTCTAGTTCAGACGATGTTAAAATATAATAATATTAGTATATTCACTATATTATGCTAATAACCTTGATTCTAGTCAATATCACTATCACAATCGTCAATCGTATGCAAATTATTAGTTGGCCATTATGTACAGTTATTGAGTTTTTCATAAATGTAAAATGGCCAACTGAAAAGTTAAGAAACCAATTATTGGGGGGGTATTATGACCACCCTACCCCCCCACTAGGTTCGCCCCTGGTTGTATTTATTATATTTGGACCATTTACACAAATTATTTATAATGATAGATCAATAGTTATAACTACCATATTCAAATTATCTAATCCCTCTAGCCAGTGGCGCCAAAATATATATTTATCCATGACAATAATTGTCATAGGTGATTTTAGTATGTATGGGGGGGTCGCCTTTGTTATTCTATGGTTATTTTCTAAAAATTTGTTTAATAGACAACATAAACACTATACTTGATGTATGGTAAGGTAATTATAAGAAATAGGTGTCAACAAACATTTTATGTGAATGTGTCTAATGTCATAGGTAAAATGCCTATAGCTATACATATTAAACTCATTACCATTAGATGCACAGTATTTAACATTACAGATCTCAAAAACTACTTGTTCAAATTTTGATTTATATAGATACATTACAATTCACAAAGAAAGGTATAACTATGTAATGTTTTTGAAATTTGTTCAATCAAATTATTTATTTTACTTAACTGTCCAACCTCATTTTTAATGATACAAATTATTTATATTAATCAACTAATAAAATATCAGTAGATATAATAGTAGGTAATTCATTGGCGCAAATAGGTGGGGGCTTGGGGGGACTTAGTCCCCCCACATTTCTGCCAAGTCCCCCCAGTTCAAAAGTCAGTTATTAGTACTGAGCATATATAATTTTTAGAAAATATTATAGGAGGGGCTTTAGTCCCCCAAAATAATTTGTCTATTTGCGCCTATGGTAGGTATAATAACATTTTTATATCATAAAATGTATAGGTAGACATAACTATATAGGTACCTAATTATGTTTTATTTTTTTCATAGTACCTATAGTGTCTATGTATAAATGTAATCAGGTATAGAAATAACCATCCACCATACCTGAATAAATCTACTTTACTTTTGTAGTAGGTATAATATGCTGTAAGAATATAAGAAATTAAATTCTTAGACTCATGACAAAAAGCATACATTTTAGCGTTGAGTATATATGGTATTATGGTAATATGATTTTAGGTATCTACCTACAATAAGAAGATAATATATATATAATAGTATTGTTTGACAAATGTACAACAATTATATAGTTAAATACATTGAACTTATACCTACTTGATTTATTTTTATTCTAAGAATAATTATTAATACTTACATTTAAATATCTTATCTACTAATAAAATCATACAATTTAAACAAATAATTTTGGTTTTAAGCTATATAATGATTAATTAATTCAATAATTTTGATTTTAATTCCAACCTGGCTTTCTCTTAACAAATTATTAATATTTGTATTAAATAGACATATCATTTTACCAACAAAAATAATTGTACTTTTGAATGGATAGAACATTCATCATAGATACTATTTCATAGAAATAAAAGTATTTTCTACACTAATTGTAATATTATAATATTAATCTTTTGTGCCTAATTTGTCAAGGCATTCAAGATGACTTAGCTTATAATATGTATAACCGGATACAAATCTTGCGTGAAGTAATTTTATATAATGGTAGATATAAAAAACAAAACACTTCAAATACAAGATATATGGAGAAAAATAAGGAGAAATTAACAAAATGTCCAAATAT